>NC_029780.3:49614667-49618150 GCF_000817695.3 Arachis duranensis
AAGAGATTTATCTTGTACCTCATGACATTTTCAGATCTGAATTACATACTTTTTGACGGCATGAGTCTCTAAACTCCATTGTTGGGGGTGAGGAGCTCTGTGGCGTCTCGATGAATTAATACAGTTCCTTTGTTTTCCATTCAAACACGCTTGTTCTTATCTAAGATGTTCATTCGCGCTTAATTGTGAAGAAGGTGATGATCCGTGACACTCATCACCTTCCTCAATCCATGCGTGCTGTGACAGAGCATAGGAACATTTTCACTGAGAGGATGGGAAGTAGCCATTGACAACGGTGACACCCTACATAGAGCTTGCCATGGAAGGAATCTTGCGTGTGGGAAAAGGATTTCAAGGAAGAGGTGAAGTTCGGAGGACAAGGCATCTCCAAAACCCCAACATATTCTCCATTAATAAAGTAACAATTCCTTATTCCAAATACTTTGACTTCTTATCATTAAATCCAATTAATCTTATTGGCATCCTGACTAGGATTAATAAAATAAACATAGATTGCTTCAAACCAATAATCTCCGTGGGATCGACCCTTACTCACGTTAGGTATTACTTGGACGACCCAGTGCACTTGCTGGATAGTTGTACGGATTAAAATTCGTGCACAAAATTTTTGGCGCCGTTGCCGGGGATTGTTGAGTTTGAATAATTGAAGGCTTATTTTATTTCTTAGATTAGGAATAATTTATTTTTATTGTCATAGAGTCATCAAATCCGGATAGGATAGTTTCTTTTAAAAAATTTCTTTTCAAAAATATTATTTTTCTTTATTAATTGTTAATTTTTCGTGAGTCTAGTGTCTTGTTCTAAGTTTGGTGTTAATTGCATCTTTTATATTTTTCTCTAAAATTTTCGTATTAGTGTCTTTGTTCTTCCTTGATCTTCAATTTGTTCTTTTTTTATTTTCCTTGTTTGATCTTTAATTTTTCTTGTTTTGTGTCTTTTCTTGTTTTTCTTGTGCTTTTTCAAAATATCAATTTTCAAAAATTATATTTTTTATCCATAAATATAATACATTTTTAAAATCAACGTTGAAGTTACTGCCCAATTGGCTGGAGCTTTAGTAGTTGTTCTTCATAATTGGGTATCTTCTTTGGAATCTTTTTCAAAAATAATTTTTCTTTTATTGAATCTTGTGCCAAACTCTAAGTTTGGTGTTTTCTTGTTAATTTTTCTCTAATTTTTGAAAATTTGTCTTGGTTTTCTAAAAATTTTAAGTTTGGTGTTTTTTCTTTTGTTCTTGAGTCTTTCTTGTGTTTTGATCTTAAAATTTTTAAGTTTGGTGTTCCTTGGTGTTTTCCCTCCAAAATTTTCGAAAATAAGGAGCATTAGATCTAAAAATTTTAAGTCTTGTGTCTTTTGTGTGTTTTTCTCTTTCATCAAAAAAAAAATTTTTCAAAATTCAAAAAATATCCTTCCTAACTAATTTTTAAACTATTTTTTTCGAAAATTTTATATAAAGATTCAGATTTCAATTTCAAAATATTTTCAATTTCTTTTATTTGTTTCGTTTTTATTCTATTTTATAAAAAATTAATTTTTATAAAATAAAATAATATCAACATACATATCATCTCTTTTATTCCATCATGGAATTAAGTGGGAATGAACAGTCTAGGAGGACTCTGGGGTCATATGCTAACCCCACCACTGCTTCATATGGAAGTAGTATCTGTATACCCTCCATTGGAGTTAGTAGCTTTGAGTTGAATCCTCAGCTCATTATCATGGTGCAGCAAAGCTGCCAGTATTCCGGTCTTCCACAAGAAGAACCTACAGAATTTTTGGCACAATTTTTGCAAATTGATGACACAGTACATGATAAGGAAGTGGATCAGGATGTCTACAGATTATTACTGTTTCCATTTGCTGTAAAAGATCAAGCTAAGAGGTGGTTAAATAACCAGCCTAAGAACAGCATAAAAACATGGAAACAGCTGTCAGAAAAATTCCTGAATCACTATTTCCCTCCAAAACGGATGACACAGCTAAGGCTAGGCATCCAAGGTTTCAAACAAGGAGATAATGAATCCCTTTATGATGCCTGGGAGAGATACAGAGAGATGCTAAGAAAATGCCCCTCTGAAATGTTTTCAGAGTGGGTGCAATTAGACATCTTCTACTATGGGCTTACAGAAAAAGCTCAGATTTCTCTAGACCACTCAGCTGGTGGATCTATACACATGAGAAAAACAATTGAAGAAGCTCAAGAGCGTATTGATACAGTTGCTAGAAATCAGCATCTGTATCTAAGCAGTGAATCTTCCATAAGATCAACATCTGTACCTAAGCAGTGAATCTTCCATGAAAGAAGAAGCTAAAACAGTAACTGATGAACTCAGTCCTGTAGAGCAGGCCAATGAATTCAATCAGCAATTAGACTTTCTAACCAAGCAGCTAGCCGAATTCAAGGAAATACTACAGGAAACAAGAATGGCTAACAGGAATATGGAAATGCAATTAAAGCAGACAGAAAAGCAACTGTCAAAACAAATAACAGAAGAATGCCAAGCAGTTCAATTAAGAAGTGGGAAAACATTAAATACCTCACTTCAAAGCAGCAGGAAGCCAAGAAATGAACAGATGTCTACTAAAAACCCCTCGGAGGACAATCAGAGCCCAGAAAGGAATAATGCTGGCGCTGAACGCCCAGACCATGCTCATTCCTGGCGTTCAACGCCAGAAACAAGCATGAATCTGGCGTTGAACACCTAAAGGGAACATAGTTCTGGCGTTCAGACGCCAGTAACAAATGGGGAGATGGCGTCTAACGCCACTCCAGCTTCCACCCCTGGCATTCAAATGCCAGTGGGGGATCAGTCACATACAAGTGCTGATGACAACCTTTCTAAAAAGGCTTCCCAACCCACTTCTGTAGGTAATAAACCTGCAGCAACTAAGGTTGAGGAATACAAAGCCAAGATGCCTTATCCTCAAAAACTCCGCCAAGCGGAACAGGATAAGCAATTTGCCCGCTTTGCAGACTATCTCAGGACTCTTGAAATAAAGATTCCGTTTGCAGAAGCACTTGAGCAAATACCAGCTTATGCTAAGTTCATGAAAGAGATCTTAAGTCATAAGAAGGATTGGAGGGAGACTGAAAAAGTTTACCTCACTGAAGAATGCAGTGCAGTCATTCTGAAAAGCTTACCTGAGAAGCTTAAAGATCCTGGGAACTTTATGATACCATGCACATTAGAGGGTACTTGTACCAAGCAAGCTTTATGTGATCTTGGGGCAAGTATCAACCTAATACCTGCATCTACTATCAGAAAGCTTGGTTTAACTGAAGAAATCAAACCAACCAGGATATGTCTTCAACTTGCTGATGGCTCCATTAAATACCCATCAGGAGTGATTGAAGACATGATTGTCAAGGTTGGGCCATTCGCCTTTCCTACTGACTTTGTGGTGCTAAAAATGGAGGAGCAAAAGAGTGCAACTCTCATTCTAGGAAGACCTTTCCTA
>NC_029780.3:49619368-49620319 GCF_000817695.3 Arachis duranensis
ACCATGCTGCTCTTAAATATCTACTCACAAAGCAGGATTCAAAACCCAGACTCATCAGATGGGTGTTGCTTCTGTAAGAGTTTGATATAGAAATAAGAGTTAGAAAAGGGACAGAGAACCAAGTAGCTGATCACCTGTCCCGGATAGAACCAGTAGCAGGAGCGTCCCTCCCTCCAAATGAGATCTCGGAAACCTTTTCAGATGAGCAACCCTTTGCCATTCAGGAAGTACCATGGTTTGCAGACATTGTAAACTATAAGGCTACAAGGTTCATACCTAAAGAGTACAGCAGGCAGCAAACGAAAAAATTAATTTCTGACGCAAAGTACTACTTGTGGGATGAACCATATCTCTTTAAGAGATGCGCAGATGGATTAATCCATAGGTGCATACCTAGAGAAGAAGCGCAGAGGATCCTTTGGCATTGCCATGGATCACAATATGGAGGACATTTTGGAAGTGAGCGAACAGCCACAAGAGTCCTCCAAAGTGGCTTCTACTGGCCTACTCTCTATAAAGATTCTCGAGCGTTTGTACTTAATTGTGACAGTTGCCAAAGATCAGGCAATCTACCTCACAGTTATGCCATGCCTCAACAAGGGATCTTGGAGATTGAGTTTTTTGATGTATGGGGCATTGACTTCATGGGACCTTTCCCACCATCATACTCAAACACTTATATTCTGGTGGCAGTGGATTATTGTGTATGGAAAGGCATGTCATTTGCCAGTGGAACTGGAACACAAGGCCTACTGGGCAACCAGATTCCTGAACCTTGATGCCAAGTTAGCTGGAGAAAAATGTTTACTCCAACTAAATGAGCTAGAGGAATTTAGACTCAATGCTTTCGAGAATGCAAAAATTTACAACGAGAAAGCAAAAAGATGGCATGATAAGAAATTGTCATCCAGAGTCTTTGAGCCGGGGCAGAAAGTTCTGCTATTTAATTCT
>NC_029780.3:49620415-49622034 GCF_000817695.3 Arachis duranensis
ATTACAAGTGTATCACCATATGGATACGTAGAGCTTCAGGATAATGACTCTAACAAAAAGTTCATTGTTAATGGACAGAGAATTAAACATTATCTTGAAAGTAACTTCGAGCAAGAATGCTCAAAACTGAGACTTGGTTAGAGCTTAGTGGTAGTCCAGCTAAAGACAATAAAGAAGCGCTTGCTGGAAGGCAACCCAGCCATTTACAAGGTTTATTTACTAATTAAATAAATTTCTTTTTTTTTACAGGTATGTGTCCAAGTATCTTCAAAGGGTAAAAATAGCAATTGATTGAATTCACAGAGTTACAGGGAAATTTGGAAGCTCACTGGCGTGAAAAAGCCAGTAAGAAACATTTTGGGCGTTGAACGCCCAAAAAAAGCACCCACTGGGCGTTCAACGCCAATAAGGGTAGCCATCTGGGTGTTAAACGCCAGAAAGGAGCATCTTCTGGGCGTTGAACGCCAGAAAGAAGCACCTTCTGGGCGTTTAACGCCAGATTGTTAGCATCCTGGGCGTTCAGAAAAACGCCCAGTGACAAAGGACTTCCTGGCGTTCAACGCCAGAAAGAAGCATCAGCTGGGCATTGAACGCCCAGGAGAAGCAGCATTTGGGCGTTAAACGCCCAAAACATGCATCGTTTGGGCGTTTAACGCCAGGATGGTGGGAGGAGGTAAAAATTCGTTTTTCTTTATAAATTTTCTAAATTTTTATGTTTCAATTCATGAATTCTTGCATAAACATATTTCAAATTGTCATTCCTCATATCAAATTAGTTTTCTAAAAATCATGATTTCTAAAATCCACGTTTCAAAAATTTCAAATATATCTTAATCCATAAAGACAAATTGTTTTCCAATCCAATTCAACTCTTTTAAGTTTGTTTTCAAAAATTCAATTATCTTTTTAAAATCTTTTTCAAAATTAAAAATTCAGATCTATCTTTTAATTATTATTCAGATCTTTCTCCTTTTAAACTATATCTTTTTCTTATCATATCTATCTTTTACAAATCATATCTTCTATCCTATCTTTTTCTTATTTTCGAAAATTTCCCACCCCCTCCCTCTATATATTGAATTCGGCGCCCACCCCCTCCCTATATATTGAATTCGGCGCCCCTCTAAGTTTGGTGTGTTTATCCGTGATCACAAAAAAAAAAAACATACTCATTAAGATCATGGCTCCTAAGGGAAAACAACCCACCCCAAGAGGCAAGAAAGAGAACACTCCAAAGCCACTTTGGAATCAAGGGAAGTTCTTAACTAAAGAACATTCAGACCACTACTACAAAATAATGAGTCACAGATCAGTGATCCCGGAAGTCAAATTTGATCTGAAAGAAGATGAATATCCAGAGATCCAAGAGCAAATTCAAAACAGGAATTGGGAAATTCTGGCCAATCCTGAAACGAAAGTGGGAAGGAACATGGTTCAGGAGTTCTATGCTAATCTATGGCAGACAGACAGGCAAAGAATAATTGGAGCTGCTCTCTATGACCATCGGACCTTAGTCAGAGGGAAGATTATTCATACCCATCCTGACAAGATCAGGGAGATATTTAAGCTTCCTCAACTGAAAGATGACCCAGACTCCTTTAATAGGAGAATGATGAGGG
>NC_029780.3:49622283-49624593 GCF_000817695.3 Arachis duranensis
AAAAGTAGAAGTCCATCAACTGATCTCATGTGAGCTATACAAAATAGCAAACAAGAATTCCAAGGACGCCAGACTGGCCTATCCAAGCTTAATTTCAATGCTCTACAAAGATGCCGGAGTGAAGATGGGAATAACAGAGTATATCCCAGTTGAGAGGCCAATCACTGGAATATCAATAGTCAGACAACAGCAACAAGATGATTCAGCCAAGAGGAGAGCACAGGAAGCCCTCCCAGAACTTCCTCAATTCGAATATTGGGGACATCTTGAGGCTTCTATTTCCAAATTGCAAGAAGCTATGGACTAAATAAGGGAAGAACAGAGCAATCAAAGTAGCATGCTTTGCAAACTGCTTAAGGAACAGGAAGAGCAAGGGCGTGGTCTAAGGGAGTTGAAGCGCCAAAAATTAATCCTTGAAAAACACCCCACAGACTAGAGGAACATCTACTCCTCAAAACAACAAGTTGTTGAGTTCCAATTTTTTGCTTTAACTCTGTGATAGTGTTATTATGGAAATTTACCTTAGGAGATATATAGTGGTAGTAGTAGTAGTAATTAGTATATCTATTTTGATTTTATTTCCAATTAAGCTATAATTTATTTTTCTCATCATCATCAGTCATGAATAAAGTAGTAGATTTTTTTTAGAATAAAGAAGTAATCTATATTTTTCGAGTTCTTAATAATAAAAATTATAATTAACTATGTGTGGTGGCAATACTTTTTGTTCTCTGAATGAATGCTTGAACAGTGCATAATTTGTACTTTGAATTTGATGAATATTGGCTCCTGAAAGGATGAGGAACACGAAAAATATTATTGATGATCTGAAAAATCCATGGCATTGATTCTTGAAGCAAGAGAAAGCAGTCAAAATATATATATATATATATATATATTTTGAATCAAAAGGAATAAAAGCCAAACAACCCTTAAAACCAAAAGGCAAGGGTGAAAAAGGATCCAAGGCTTTGAGCATCAGTGGATAGGAGGGTCTAAGGAAATAGTTCCAGGCCTAAGCAGCTAAACCAAGCTGTCCCTAACCATGTGCTTGTGGTATGCAGGTCCAAGTTACAAACTTGAGACTGAGTGGTTAAAGTCGTGATCCAAGGCAAAAAGAGTGTGCTCAAGAGCTCTGGACACCTCTGACTGGGGACTCTAGCAAAGCTGAGTCACAATCTGAAAAGGTTCACCTAGTCATGTGTCTGTGGCACTTATGTATCTGGTGGTAATACTGGAAAACAAAGTGCTTAGGGCCACGGCCAAGACTCATAAAATAACTATGTTCAAGAATCAACATACTACACTAGGAGAATCAATAATACTATCTGAATTCTGAGTTCCTATGGATGCCAATCATTCTGAAATTCAAAGGATAAAGGGAGATGCCAAAACTGTTCAGAAACCAAAAGCTACAAGCCCCGCTCATCTAATAAGAATCTAAGCTTCATTGAAAACTCTAAAATATTATTACTTCTTAATTTCTGTTAAAACCTATTTTATTTATCTAGTTGCTTGAGGACAAGCAACAGTTTAAGTTTGGTGTTGTGATGAGCGGATATTTTATACGCTTTTTGGGAGGTAATTTCATGTAGATTTTAGTATGTTTTAATTAATTTTTAGTAGAATATTATTAGTTTTTAGGCAAAAATTATATTTCTGGACTTTACTATGAGTTTGTGTGTTTTTCTGTGATTTCAGGTATTTTCTGGCTGAAATTGAGGGAGCTGAACAAAAATCTGAGTTAGGCTGAAAAAGGACTGCTGATGCTGTTGGATCCTGACCTCCCTGCACTCGGAATGAATTTTTTGGAGCTACAGGAGTCCAATTGGCGCGTTCTCAACGGTGTTGGAAAGTAGACATCCAGGGCTTTCCAGCAATATATAATAGTCCATACTTTGCGTGAAGATAGATGACGTAACTTGGCGTTGAACGCCAAGTACATGCTGCTGTCTGGAGTTAAACGCCTTGTACCTCATGACATTTTCAGATCTGAATTACATACTTTTTGATGGCATGAGTCTCTAAACTCCATTGTTGGGGGTGAGGAGCTCTGCGGCGTCTCGATGAATTAATACAGTTCCTTTGTTTTCCATTCAAACACGCTTGTTCTTATCTAAGATGTTCATTCGCGCTTAATTATGGAGAAGGTGATGATCCGTGACAATCATCACCTTCTTCAATCCATGAACGTGTGCCTGACAACCACCTCCGTTCTACATCAGATTAAATGAGTATCTCTTAGATTCCTTAATCAGAATCTTCGTGGTATAAGCCGGATTGATGGCGGCATTCATGAGAATCCGGAAA
>NC_029780.3:49624752-49631534 GCF_000817695.3 Arachis duranensis
GACAGATGATTAGCCGTGCTGTGACAGAGCATAGGAACGTTTTCACTGAGAGGATGGGAAGTAGCCATTGACAACGGTGACACCCTACATAGAGCTTGCCATGGAAGGAATCTTGCATGTGGGAAAAGGATTTCAAGGAAGAGTTGAAGTTCAGAGGACAAGGCATCTCCAAAACCCCAACATATTCTCCATTAATAAAGTAACAATTCCTTATTCCAAATACTTTGACTTCTTATCATTAAATCCAATTAATCTTATTGGTATCCTGACTAGGATTAATAAAATAAACATAGATTGCTTCAAACCAATAATCTCCGTGGGATCGACCCTTACTCACGTAAGGTATTACTTGGACGACCCAGTGCACTTGCTGGATAGTTGTACGGATTAAAATTCGTGCACCACCCTGCTTGCCACAATTTTAGAACTTCTTTCTGAACTACTTCATTCATAGTTGGGTTTAGTCTCATTTGTTGCTGTCTTGAGGGTTTAGCATCCTCTTCAAGTAAAATTTTATGCATGCACATTGAAGGGCTGATCCCCTTTAAATCTGAAAGTGTCCAGCCTATGGCATCCTTATGTTGTCTCAGCACTTGGATAAGTTTCTCCTCTTGCTCCTTGCTCAGACTTGAATTTATGATCATTGGGTAAGTGTGATTAGTGCCCAGGTATGTATACTTCAAGCTGGGAGGTAAGGTTTTCAACTCCAATTTTGGTGCATCTGCATTTTTGTTGTCTGTGGTAGTTGGCATGATTGAGCTTCTCAAGGTTGCTTGTTCTAGCTCAATGTTTTCTTCACATTGTTCTTCCCCCATAACTTCTTAAACTATCTGTTCCATGGTATCTACCATCATGCATTCTCCTATAGATTCCTTGGGGTAGCTCATTGCTTTGAAGACGTTGAAGACCATTTTTTCTTCATGCAATCTCAAGACTAGTTTTCCTTTTTGTACATCAATGATGGCTCCATCAGTAGCTAGAAATGGTCTTCCCAGGATAATTGACGTGTTGGCCTCTTCCTCCATGTCTAGCACAACAAAATAAGCAGGGAAAAGGAACTCCCCTACTTTCACTAGTAAATCTTCCACCACCCCATGTGAAAACTTGAATGTTCTGTTAGCCAATTGGAGTGTCATTCTTGTTGGCTTGGCTTCCTCAATCTTCATCATTCTCATCATGGTTAGGGACATGAGATTTATACTAGCTCCCAAATCACACAAAGCTTTCTCAATAGTGATGTCCCCTATGATGCATGGGATTTGAAAACTCCCTGGATCTTTCAGCTTTTGAGGTAACTTCTTTTGTATCATGGCGCTGCACTCCTCAGTCAACACTATGATTTCTTTTGCTTCCCAGTTCCTCTTCTTGGTTATGAGCTCCTTCAAGAACTTGGCATAGAGTGGCATTTGCTCTAATGCCTCAGCAAATGGTATATTGATTTGGAGCTTCTTGAAGATCTCTAGGAACTTAGAGAACTGGCCATCCTTCCCATCCTTTCTCAATCGTTGAGGGTATGGTGCCTTTGGTATATAAGGCTTCAAAACTGGTTTTGGAAGGGGTGAAGTTGGGATCTCCTCTTCGTCCTCTTTTCCATGTTTTGATGCAACCTCTTCATGATTATCTTTGCTCGGGGCTACTTCCTCTACAACCTTCCCACTTCTTAGAGTTATGGCTTTGCATTACCCTCTTGGGTTAGCCATGGTATCACTGGGATATGTGTGAGTGAAGAGTGGGATTTGTTTGGAAAGAATCCCCACTGATGAGCAGATAATTTATACGCTTTTTGGCATTATTTTTAGGTAGTTTTTAGTAGGATCTAGCTAATTTTAGGAATGTTTTCATTAGTTTTTATGCTAAATTTACATTTTTGGACCTTACTATAAGTTTGTGTGTTTTTCTATGATTTTAGGTATTTTCTGGCTGAAATTGAGGGACCTGAGCAAAACTCTGATAAGAAGGTTGACAAAGGACTGCTGATGCTGTTGGATTCTGACCTCCCTGCACTCGAAATAGATTTTCCGGAGCTACAGAATTCCAAATGGCGCGCTCTCAACGGTGTTGGAAAGTAGACATCCATAGCTTTCCAGCAATATATAATAGTCCATACTTTATTCGAGATTAGCCGACGCAAACTGGCACTCAACGCCAGTTCCATGCTGCATTCTGGAGTCAAACGCCAAAAACACATCACGAACCAGAGTTGAACGCCAAAAACACGTTACAACTTGGCGTTCAACTCCAAGAGAAGTCTCTGCACGTGTAAAGCTCAAGCTCAGCCCAAGCACACACCAAGTGGGCCCTGGAAGTGGATTTCTGTATCAATTACTTACTTTTGTAAACCTTAGTAGCTAGTCTAGTTTAAATAGGACATTTTATTATTGTATTAGTGGTCTTTGACCATATCTTTTGACGCCTAGTCCTTAGACCAGGTCCTTCTCCCTATTTTTGAATTCTTATCACATTTTGGGGGCTGGCCATTCGGCCATGCCTGGACCATCACTTATGTATTTTCAACGGTGGAGTTTCTACACACCATAGATTAAGGGTGTGGAGCTCTGCTGTACGTCGAGTTTTAATGCAATTACTACTATTTTCTATTCAATTCAGTTTATTCCTGTTCTAAGATATTCGTTGCACTTCACCATGACGAATGTGATGATCCGTGACACTCATCATCATTCTCACATATGAACGCGTGACTGACAACCACTTCCATTCTACCTTAGACCGAACGCATTTCTCTTAGATTCCTTAATCAGAATCTTCGTGGTATAAGCTAGAATTGATGGCGGCATTCATGAGAGTTCGAAAAGTCTAAACCTTGTTTGTGGTATTCCGTGTAGGATTCAGGGATTGAATGACTGTGACGAGCTTCAAACTCGCGATTGTTGGGCGTGATGACAAACGCAAAAGAATCAATGGATTCTATTCCGGCTTGATCGAGAACCGACAGATGATTAGCCGTGCTGTGACAGAGCATTTAGGCCTTTTTCACTGAGAGGATGGGATGTAGCCATTGACAACGGTGATGCCCTACATACAGCTTGCCATGGAAAGGAGTAAGAAGAATTGGATGAAGGTAGTAGGAAAGCAGAGATTCAGAAGGAGCACAGCATCTTCATACGCCTATTTGAAATTCCCATCAATGATTTACATAAGTATTTATATCTTTATTTTTTGTTTATTTATTATTATTATTCGAAAACTCCATAACCATATATTATCCACCTAACTGAGAATTTCAAGATGACCATAGCTTGCTTCATACCAACAATCTCCGTGGGATCGACCCTTACTCACGTAAGGTATTACTTGGATGACCCAGTGCACTTGCTGGTTAGTTGTGCGAGGTTGTGAAGAAAGTGCTGAGTTATAAACGCGCATACCAAGTTGAATGCCATTATTAGAGATCACAAATTTGTGCACCAAGTTTTTGGCGCCATTGCCGGGGATTGTTCGAGTTTGGACAACTGACGGTTCATCTTGTTGCTCAGATTAGGTAATTTTTTTTTTGTTTTATTTTCAAAAATTTTTCAAAAATCTTTCAAAAAATTTTACTTCTGTTTTCGAAAAAATTATTCTAAATTTTTAAGAATGAATTCTAGTGTTTCATGAAGCATGTTGTAGCCTGGTTGGCTGTAAAGCCATGTCTATATTCTTTTGAACTGAGGCTTCCTCTTCACGTGCTTGAACTATGTATGCTAAAGCTTGGCTGGCTATTAAGCCATGTCCAATTTCTGGACCGGAGTTTAGACTAAAATTGAAAGATTCCTGGAATTCTTATTAAAAATTTTGACTTTCTTATTTTATTTTTCCTATATATTTTCGAAAAAAATATACAAAAATCCAAAAAAATTATAAAATCATAAAAATAAAAAATATTTTGTGATTTTCTTGTTTGAGTCTAGAGTCAATTTTAAGTTTGGTGTCAATTACATGTTTTTAAAATTTATGCATTTTTCGAAAATTCATGCATATGTTCTTCATGATCTTCGAGTTGTTCTTGGTATGTCTTATTGTTTGATCTTTGAATTTTCTTGTTTTGTGTCTTTTCTTGTTTTTCATATGCATTTTTCGTTTGTTAGAGTCCAAGCATTAAAGAATTCTAAAGTTTGGTGTCTTACATGTTTTCTTTGCATCAAAAATCTTTCAAAAATATGTTCTTGATGTTCATCATGATCTTCAAAGTGTTCTTGGTGTTCATCTTGACATTCATAGTGTTCTTGCATGCATTATGTGTTTGATCCAAAATTTTCATGTTTTGGGTCATATTTGTGTTTTTCTCTCTCATCATTAAAAATTTAAAAAAATAAAAAAATATATCTTTTCCTTTTTTCTATCAAAATTTTGAAAATTTGAGTTGACTTAGTCAAAAATTTTTAAAATTAGTTAGTTCTTATAAGTCAAGTCAAATTTTTAATTTTAAAAATCTTATGTTTTCAAAATCTTTTTCAAAAATCAAATCTCTTTTACTTTTATCTTATGATTTTCGAAAATTCAAAACTATTTTTCAAAATCTTTTTCTTATTTTATTTTAAATTTCCAAAACTTAACTAACAAGTAATGTGATTGATTCAAAAATTTGAAGTTTGTTACTTTATTGTTAAGAAAGGTTCAATCTTTAAATTCTAGAATCATATCTTTTAGTTTCTTGTTAGTCAAGTAATTAATTTTAATTTTAAAAATTAAATCTTTTTTAACCATATCTTTTTAATCATATCTTTTTATCATAACTTTTTAAATCATATCTCTTTCAAAAATTTGATTTCAAAATATCCTTTCTAACGTCTTATCTTCTTATCTTTTTAAAATTGATTTTCAAATCTTTTTCAACTAACTAATTGACTTTTTGTTTGTTTCTTATCTTTTTCAAAACCACCTAACTACTTTTTCCTCTCTAATTTTCGAAAATTTCTCCTTCCTTTTTAAAATTTCTTTTTTTAATGAATTAATTGTTTTAAATTTTTATTTTAATTTTATTTCCCTGTAATTTTCTAAAATCATTAACTCTTTTTCGAAATTTATTTTCGAAATTCTCCCCCTCTCATCTTCTTCTATTTATTTATTTATTTACTAACATTTCTCTTCATCTCAAGAATCTGAACCTATCTTCACCCTTGTGTTTGGATTCTTAACTCTTCTCCTTCTTCTATTCCTTTCTTCTTCTACTAACATAAAGGAATCTCTATACTGTGATTTAGAGGATTCCTCTTCCTTTTCTGTTCTCTTCTTTCTCATATGAGCAGGAACAAGGAAAAAGGCATTCTTGTTGAAGCTGATCCTGAACCTGAAAGGACTCTGAAGAGGAAACTAAGAGAAGCTAAATTACAACAATCCAGAGACAACCTTACTGAAATTTTTGAACAAGAAAAGGATATGGCAGCCGAACCCAACAACAATAATGTAAGGAGGATGCTTGGTGATTATACTACACCTACTTCCAAGTTTGATGGAAGAAGCATCTCAAATCCTGCCATTGGAGCAAACAATTTTGAGCTGAAACCTCAACTAGTTGCTCTAATATAACAAAACTGCAAGTTTCATGGACTTCCATCAGAAGATCCCTACCATTTTTTAACTGAGCTCTTGCAGATCTGTGAGACTGTTAAGACTAATGGAGTAGATCCTGAAGTCTACAGGCTCATGCTTTTCCCTTTTGCTGTAAGAGACAGAGCTAGAACATGGTTGGACTCACAACCTAAGGATAGCCTGGACTCTTGGGATAAATTGGTCACGGCCTTCTTGGTTAAATTCATTCCTCCTCAAAAGCTGAGCAAGCTTAGAGTGGATGTTTAGACCTTCAAGCAAAAAGATGGTGAATCCCTCTATGAAGCTTGGGAAAGATACAAGCAGATGACCAAAAAGTGTCCTTCTGACATGTTTTCAGAGTGGACCATGATAGATATATTCTATTATGGTCTGTCTGAGTTCTCTAAGATGTCGCTGGATCATTCTGCAGGTGGATCCATTCACCTAAAGAAAATGCCTACAGAAGCTCAGGAACTTATTGAAATGGTTGCAAATAACCAATTCATGTACACTTCTGAGAGGAATTCCGTGAATAATGGGACGCTGGTGCACGAAATTATGATCATCAATGGCGCCATCAACATGGTACGCACAATTGCAATCTCAACTCTTTATCACAACTTCGCACAACTAACCAGCAAGTGCACTGGGTCGTCCAAGTAATAAACCTTACGCGAGTAAGGGTCGATCCCACGGAGATTTTTGGTATGAAGCAAGCTATGGTCATCTTGTAAATCTTAGTCAGGCAGATTCAAATGGTTATGAATGATTTATGAATAAAGCATAAAATAAAGATAGAGATACTTACGTAATTCATTGGTGAGAATTTCAGATAAACGTATGGAGATGTTTTGTCCCTTCCGTCTCTCTGCTTTCCTACTGTCTTCATCCAATCCTTCTTACTCCTTTCCATGGCAAGCTGTATGTTGGGCATCACCGTTGTCAATGGCTACAGTCCCGTCCTCTCAGTGAAAATGTTCAACGCACTATGTCACAGCACGGCTATTCAGCTATCGGTTCTCGATCATGTCGGAATAGATTCCAGTGATTCTTTTGCGTCTGTCACTAACGCCCTACAATCGCGAGTTTGAAGCTCGTCACAGTCATTCAATCCTTGAATCCTACTCAGAATACCACAGACAAGGTTTAGACCTTCCAGATTCTCTTGAATTCCGCCATCAATTCTAGCTTATACCACGAAGATTCTGATTAAGGAACCCAAGAGATATCCACTCAATCTAAGGTAGAACGGA
>NC_029780.3:49631567-49639804 GCF_000817695.3 Arachis duranensis
GAATTGAATAGAAGAACAATAGTAATTGCATTAATACTCGAGGTACAGCAGAGCTCCACACCTTAATCTATGGTGTGTAGAAACTCCACTGTTGAAAATACATAAGAACAAGGTCTAGGCATGGCCGAGAGGCCAGCCCCCATGATCTAAGATAGCATAAGACTACTCAAGATACTACCAAGATGTCTAATACGATAGCAAAAGGTCCTATTTGTAGAGAATTAGTAGCTTAGGGTTTACAAAGATGAGTAAATGACATAAAAATCTACTTCCGGGCCCACTTGGTGTGTGCTTGGGCTGAGCATTGAAGCATTTTCGTGTAGAGACTCTTCTTGGAGTTAAATTCCAGCTTTTGTGCCAGTTTGGGCGTTTAACTCCCATTCCTGTGCCAGTTCTGGCGTTTTACGCCAGAATTCTTGAGCTGACATGGAACGCCTGTTTGGGCCATCAAATCTCGGGCAAAGTATGGACTATTATACATTGCTGGAAAGCCCAGGATGTCTACTTTTCAACGCAGTTGAGAGCGCGCCAATTGGGCTTCTGTAGCTCCAGAAAATTCACTTCGAGTGCAGGGAGGTCAGAATCCAACAGCATCTGCAGTCCTTTTCAGCCTCTGAATCAGATTTTTGCTCAAGTCCCTCAATTTCAGCCAGAAAATACCTGAAATCACAGAAAAAAACAAAAACTCATAGTAAAGTCCAGAATAGTGAATTTTAACTAAAAACTAATAAAAATATAATAAAAACTAACTAAAACATACTAAAAACATACTAAAAACAATGCCAAAAGGAGTATAAATTATTTGCTCATCACAACACCAAACTTAAATTGTTGCTTGTCCCCAAGCAACTGAAGATCAAATAAGATAAAAAGAAGAGAATATGCAATGAATTCCAAAAACATTTATGAAGATCAGTATTAATTAGATGAGCGGGGCTTTTAGCTTTTTGTCTCTGAACAGTTTTGACATCTCACTTTATCTTTTGAAATTCAGAATGATAGGCTTCTATAGGAACTCAGAATCCAGATAGTGTTATTGATTCTCCTAGTTAAGTATGATGATTCTTGAACATAACTACTTTATGAGTCTTGGCTGTGGCCCAAAGCACTCTGTCTTCCAGTATTACCACCGGATACATACATGCCACAGACATATAACTGGGTGAACCTTTTCAGACTGTGACTCAGCTTTGCTAGAGTCCCTGATGGAGTGCAGAAGCTGGTGAATTAAAAATTTATTAAAATGGTTACGTTGCAAGTATAGTTCTTAACTCACCGAAAATTTGCCTATCAATTTAGAAATATGTCACTGAAAGTTTAAATTAAAATTACTGGGAGTTTTAAGTTCCAGGTCGTCTCCCAACGAGTTGCAGAAAAATGTGCTGTTTTATTAATCAGATATTCCAAAAAGAGTTGAGCTAAGTAAATTGGGATTTAAATTGAGGAATTTTAAATAATAAAAATAAGAGGCCTTGACTGGGAATTGATTGGTTAGAATTTCTATCATTGATGGTGTGATTGTAAGATTAATTTATAATTAATAGTTGTTCTGTTTGGTTATCCCTTACTAGGTAAGAGAAAGTCAAACAAGTAGAAATGCCAGATCTGTTCACAAGTTGCAAAGGGAATAAAAAAAAGACATAGTTATTGAAATTGAAATTGAATGAAAAAGAAATAATCCTTGCATTAAATAATCATAAAAGTATCTGAATGACAAAATTGAACAAAAACAAGGAACATGGAAGAATAGGACCAAGTTAAGAAGACAAACTAGAGTGATGAAGTCTTGATGAGGAAATAACTCTTCTCAATGTTCCAATGCTAAGATCAATTAAAGATTAAAAATTAAAAACTAGAGAGAAAAACCTAAGAGAGAAAACTAGATCTCCAAAACTACTGAATGAATGTCTTTGTTTCTGCATATTCTCTGACTCTAGTCTGCTGTTTTGGACCAAAAACTGGGCCGAAATAAGGTCCAAAAATCGCCCCCAGCGAATTCTGTAGATTATGTAGATCGCACATGTCACGCGATCGCGTCATCCATGCGGACGCGTCGCTTGCGCTTTTTCCTCGCCACGCGTTCGCGTCGTCCACGCTACCGCGTCGCTTGCGCTTTCCAATCCGCGCGGCCGCGTAAGCCATGTGGTCGCATCACTGCGATTTGCGCTCCTTCGCGCGGTCGCGTGAGCCATGCGACCGCGTCACTTCTTGCTGGTTATCTCCTCAAACTCTTGTGTTCCTTCCATTTTTGCTAGCTTCCTTTCCAATCTCCATCTCATTCATGCCCTATAAATCCTGAAACGCTTGACACACAGATTACGGCATCGAATGGAATAAAGGAGAATTAAAATTAAATAATTAAAGTCTCTGGGAAGCAATTTTCAAACATGTAAAAAATTCAGGAAGGAAATCTAAATGCATGCTAAATTGATGAATAAGTGGGTAAGGATCACGACAAAACCACACAATTAAACACAATATAAACTATAAAATGGTGGTTTATCAACCTCCCCATACTTAAACATTAGCATGTCCTCATGCTAAATTGAAGGAGACAAGGAAATAAGTATGAACATGCAGAAACTCATGAAATGCAATGCAATCCTACATACATAAATAAATGCAATTATATGATTATTATCCACTTGATCAAAAGTAAATAAGCCCTTCAAAACAATTACAAATCAAATTCCACTAATTCTGTCATCATATAATAAAACCAATAAAAGTGCAAGAAGATAGCTTATGAAGGCTGGAAACATGAAAATTCAAGCATTGAACCCTCACTGATAATGTATGTACGCTCTAATCTCTAGTGTATAGGGTAATCACTCTATTCTTCTCTAGTCATGTTTTCTAACTTTTGTTTTTCTCCTAACCAATCAACAACAGTTAATATACCAATGCAAACATCATGAGATCTTTTCAGGGTTGTAATGGGGCCAAGGTGCAGGTAAGGATATACATATGGCTAAGTGAGCTTTATAAATTGAATCTTTAATTAACCTAAGCTCTCACCTAATATACATATATTCTATATACCTTTAAATTCATGCCTAGCTACCCATAATTCCCTTTTTCAACCCATACTCATGTTTCAATCTTGTATTTTAATTCTATCATATGTGCATTGATCTTTGAATTCTGAATTTAACATTGGGGTAATTTTGTCCCCTTATTTATTGAATATTTTTTTTAATAAATAAAGCTTATCAATGCACATAGATTTTTCATTTTTTATATTTTCACATGAGTGGGTATCCAAATTTCCTTTAAATTTTCATGACACATTCCCTTAACAACTTCTGTTCCCACAATTTCCCATTTCCCATACTTAACTAGCACACACAATTCTATCTTAAGCTAACCAAAGATTCAATTTGGGATATGCAATTGTTTTTCAGCTTAAGGTTAGTAATGTGGTGAAATATAGAACAAATGGGGTTTTAAAAGCTCAAAGTGGTTAACAAGGGTAATTGAAAAGGGTAGGCTTGATTTAGATAAGTGAATTTAAACAAATAATGGCCTCAATCATGTGCAAGCATGTAAATATAATAAATATTGGACATATAAGATAAAACAAAATATAGATTAAAATAATAGAGAAGTAAACACACAAGAATAAAATAATTATGGTTAAATAGTGTAACCATACATAAAGGCTCAAATCTTTCACAGGTTGTGTGTTCTTTAGCTCAAACATCATGTTCCAAATACAACTCAAGTAGATTTATCATAAAAACTTTGAAAAAAATTAGTGAAATTTTGTTCCAAAGATAGATTTTTTTTAAAAGAAACTTATTGTCTTTTCAATCAAGTAGAACATGCATGCAACTATCCTAACCTATGCAATTTATTCTATTCTATAAAAGAAAGAAAAAATCTAACTAAAATATCCTAATTATTGCTATGTAGGGATCTTCCAGGCAGAAGATCTCAAGCTCCTTGTTCTTCTGCACCTTCTCACCATGGTATAGCTTCAGACGGTGTCCATTGACCTTAATAAGTTCAGAACTTGAAGGATGGCTTAGGTGATAAACTCCGTACGGTTCAGCCTTCTCTATTCTGTATGGACCTTCCCATTTTGATCTCAACTTACCGGGCATGAGCCTCAGTCGAGATTTGTAAAGGAGAACAAAATCTCTAGGTTGGAACTCTCTCTTCTTGATGTTTTGATCATGCACAGCTTTCATCTTTTCCTTGTATATTCTGGAGTTCTCATAAGCTTCTAGGCGAAGGTTCTCCAGTTCCTGCAGTTGTAACTTTCTTTCAGCTCCAGCATTCTCAATCCCCATGTTGCACTCTTTAACTTCTCAGAAGGCTTTGTGTTCGATTTCAACTGGGAGATGACAAGCTTTTCCATAAACTAAGCGGAAGGGACTCATCCCAATGGGTGTCTTGTATGCTGTTCTATATGCCCACAGTGCATCTTGTAGTCTGGTGCTCCAGTCTTTTCTGTGAGACTTTACTATCTTTTGCAAGATATGTTTAATTTCTCTGTTTGACACCTCGGCTTGCCCATTAGTTTGGGGATGGTAAGCTGTTGCAACTTTATGGATTATCCCATGCTTCTTCATCAATCCTGTTAGTCTCCTGTTACAAAAATGGGTGCCTTGATCGCTCACGATCTCTCGTGGTGATCCAAAGCGGCATATAATATGGTTTCTCACAAAGGAAACAACAGTGTTAGCATCATCAGTGCGGGTAGGAATTGCTTCCACACATTTGGAAACATAATCTACAGCTAACAATATATAAAAATATCCACTAGAATTTGGAAATGGACCCATGAAGTCAATGCCCCAAACATCAAAAATTTCACAGAAAAGCATATATTGTTGAGGCATCTCATCCCTCTTGGATATATTACCAAACCTTTGGCAAGGGGAACAAGATTTACAAAATGCAACAACATCTTTAAAAAGAGTGGGCCACCAGAATCCACAACAGCATCTCTAAAAAGAGTAGGCCACCAGAATCCACAGTCTAAGATTTTTCTAGCTGTTCGTTGAGGGCCAAAATGTCCTCTACTTTCAGATGAGTGACAGGCTTCTAAAATAGACTGGAATTCTGATTGAGGTATACAACGTCTAATTATCTGGTCAGCGCCCTGAAATTTATCCAGAGCAAAAACAATAGCGAGTAGCTCTTTCTCAGTAGTAGTATAATTGGATTGGGCAGTGTCTAAAGTCTTAGACGCATAGGCAATAACAAAAGGATTTTTACCTTCACACTGAGCCAGTGCTGCTCCTACTGCATGGTTGGAAGCATCGCACATGATTTCAAATGGCTGGCTCCAGTCGGGTCCTCTCACAATTAGAGCTTGAGTCAGGGCGGTTTTCAGCTTATCAAACGCTTGTTTGCAATCCTCACTGAACTCGAACTCAATATCTTTCTGCAGTAGTCTGGATAGGGGAAGTGCTACCTTACTAAAGTAGTAATCTGGATAAGGGAAGTGCCACCTTCTTAAAGTCCTTAATAAATCTCCTGTAGAAATCTGCATGGCCAAGGAACGAACGGACTTCCCTCACAGAAGAGGGGTAAGGTAAACTAGAAATAACATTCACCTTTGCTGGGTCTACAGAAATGCCATTATTAGATACCACATGTCCCAATACAATCCCTTGCTTTATCATAAAGTGGCATTTTTCGAAATTCAATACAAGGTTTGTATTAATACATCTATCTAATACTCTAGATAATCCATCTAAGCAAAGGTTAAAATAATCACCATAAACGCTAAAATCGTCCATAAAAACTTCTATACAGTCCTCAATAAGATCAGAAAAAAGACTCATCATGCACCTTTGGAAAGTAGCTGGTGCATTGCACAAGCCAAAGGGCATTCTTTTATAAGCATAGGTTCCAAAAGGACATGTAAAAGTAGTCTTTTCCTGATCCTCAGGAGCTATATGAATCTGGAAATAACTTGTGTAACCATCTAAAAAGTAATAATGTGATTTACCTGACAGGCGATCTAGCATTTGATCAATGAATGGAAGTAGATAGTGATCCTTACGAGTAGCTTGGTTGAGACGCCTGTAATCAATGCAGACTCTCCAAGCATTCTAAACTCTAGTTGCTATGAGCTCTCCATGCTCATTTTTCACTGTAGTGACTCCGAACTTCTTGGGCACCACTTGCACTGGGCTTACCCATTCCCTGTCTGAAATGGGATATATGATACCGGCCTCCAATAGTTTGGTCACTTCCTTTTTGACAACTTCCAAGATGGTAGGATTCAATCTTCTTTGTGGTTGACGGACATGTCTTGCTCCCTCTTCTAAAAATATTCTGTGCTCACATATTTGAGGGTTGATTCCCACTATGTTTGCCAAACTCCACCCTATTGCCTTCTTATGCTTCCTCAACACATCAAGTAGCTGTTCTTCTTGTTGAGAAGTCATTTCTCTTGCAATAATAACCGGAAGCTTCTGCTCATCCTCAAGGTAAGCATATTTGAGATGTGGAGGGAGAGGTTTCAATTCTAACTTTTGATCATGGACAGGCTCTGGGTTATCTGGGGCTTGTGAAAGTGGCGAAGTGTCCTCATTGTCAGTTAAGAGGGTCCCCACACTTGGACCTTGTCCAGTGTGCCTCTCTTCAAACTCTTCCTTTTGAACTTCAGCCACACTTTCGTCTATGACATCACACTGGAAGATAAAACGATCTTCTGGGGGGTTGTCAATGACTCCATTCAGATTGAAGATTACTATGCGGCCATCTATTTCAAAGGAGTATGTCCCTGAAAAAGCATCCAATTTGAATTTTGATGTCTTCAGAAATGGTCTTCCAAGTAGGTTTGATGATGGCTTATCTGAATCATTATGGGGCATCTCCAAGATATAAAAATCAGTGGGAAATGTGAGCCCTTTAATGTTCACCAAAATATCTTCAGCAACTCCAGCAACTGTAATAATGCTTTTATCTGCTAACACAAAACGAGCTACCGACCTTCTTAAGGGAGGGAGCCTTAAAACATCATATATAGACAAAGGCATTATACCGACACATGCTCCTAAATCACACATGCAATCATAAATTACTACACCACCAATCGTACAACTAACTATGCAAGGACCTGGATCACTACATTTTTCAGGTAATCCTCCCGTTAAAGCAGATATAGAACTACCTAAAGGAATAGTTTCTAATTCACTAATTTTATCTTTATGGATACATAAGTCTTTTAGAAACTTTGCATATTTAGGTACCTGCTGAATAACATCAAAAAGGAGAACAATTACCTCAACCTTTCTGAATATCTCTACCATTTTAGGATCAGGTTCCAGCTATTTCCTAGGCTTCCTTGCAAGTTGTGGAAATGGAATGGGAGTAGTGTTTTCTGTGGTGCCTGCACCTTTTTGTGCCTCTTCCTGTGGTTGAGCTATCTCTTCTTCGGCTATGTCCTGTATATCCTCTTCCTCTTCAACATCTTCGATTTCTACCACCTCTTCAGCTGAGGTGTATTCTGGTGAGCTTGGTTCCTCCTGATTCCTCTCCTGCAATGTGGTTCCGGACCTCAGGGTGATGGCATTAATTCCTCCCTTTGGATTGGGTAATGGTTGAGAGGGGATTCCAGTGGTGCTTGAAGGTTGGTTACTGGAATTTTGTGCTGAACCAAGTTGTGTCACAAAAGCTTGTAGAGTAGAGGTGAAACCATTCAGACTGGCGTTAATACTGTTCACGATGGTATTTTCCATGGCCAGTTGTCTTTTCTCAAAAGTTTGTAATAATTCTTCATTAGAAGATATAAAAGAATGAGTAAATTGAGAGGTTTGCTGTTGATTGTTCGGTTGTCCTTGGTTTTGCCTCAGGTGAGGTGCTCGGTATGGTTGATTTTGCTGCCTGTTGTTGTAATTATTCCACCTCTGATTTCCCTGATTATCTCTGCCTCCCCTATTATTGTTATCCCTCCAATTCTGGTTTGAATTGTCCTGCCATCCATGGTTATTATTTCCACTTTGATTGTATCCTTGGAGCTGCGGGCATTCATCAGTGTAATGGCTGTAATCAGCACAAATTCCACAAATTCTTTGTGGAACTAGTTGTTGGTTTTGCTGCGGTTGAGTTTGCTGAGCTTGTTGATTTAACTGCATTTGCTTTTTGGCATTGTTTTTAGTATAATCTAGTTAGTTTATTCGCTTTTTGGCATTGTTTTTAGTATGTTTTTAGTATGATCTAGTTAGTTTTTAGTATATTTTTATTAGTTTTTAGTTAAAATTCACTTTTCTGGA
>NC_029780.3:49640067-49640714 GCF_000817695.3 Arachis duranensis
TCCTGGGCTTTCCAGCAATATATGATAGTCCATACTTTGCTCAAGATTTGATGGCCCAAACTGGCGTTCAAAGTCACCATCAGAATTCCCAGCGTTAAACGCCGGAACTGGCACAAGGATGGGAGTTAAACGCCCAAACTGGCATAAAAGCTGGAGTTTAACTCCAAGAAGAGTCACTACACGAAAAATGCTTCAATGCTCAGCCCAAGCACACACCAAGTGGGCCCGGAAGTAGATTTTTATGTCATTTACTCATCTCTGTAAACCCTAGGCTACTAGTTTTCTATATATAGGACCTTTTACTATTGTATTTTCATCTTTTGATCTTTGGAACCTTTTTCTTTAGATCTTTTGATCACTATGGGAGGCTGGCCATTCGGCCATGCCTAGACAGCCATGCCTAGACCTTGTTCTTATGTATTTTCAACGGTGGAGTTTCTACACACCATAGATTAAGGTGTGGAGCTCTGCTGTACCTCGAGTATTAATGCAATTACTATTGTTCTTCTATTCAATTCCGTTTGTTCTTGTTCTAAGATATCACTTGCTCTTCAACTTGATGAATGTGATGATCCGTGACATTCATCATCATTCTCACCTATGAACGTGTGCCTGACAACCACCTCCGTTCTACCTTAGATTGGGTG
>NC_029780.3:49640872-49641205 GCF_000817695.3 Arachis duranensis
TGTGATGAGCTTCAAACTCCTGAAGGCTGGGCGTTAGTGACAGACGCAAAAGAATTACTGGATTCTATTCCGGCCTGATTGAGAACCGACAGATGAATAGCCGTGCCGTGACAGGGTGCGTTGAACATTTCACTGAGAGGATGGGAGGTAGCCATTGACAACGATGAAACCCTTGCATACAGCTTGCCATGGAAAGGAGTAAGAAGGATTGGATGAAGACAGTAGGAAAGCAGAGAGACGGAAGGGACACAGCATCTTCACACGCTTATCTGAAATTCCCACCAATGAATTACATAAGTATCTCTATCTTTATCTTTATGTTTTATTCATCAT
>NC_029780.3:49641300-49642138 GCF_000817695.3 Arachis duranensis
AACAATCTCCGTGGGATCGACCCTTACTCGCGTAAGGTTTATTACTTGGACGACCCAGTACACTTGCTGGTTAGTTGTGCGAAGTTGTGTTTATGCCATGGTATTGAACACCAAGTTTTTTGGGTTCATCACCGGGGATTAATTGAGTTGTGAAAAGTATTGATCATAATTTCGTGCACCAAGTTTGTGGCGCCGTTGCCGGGGATTGTTGAGTTTGGACAACTGACGGTTCATCTTGTTGCTTAGATTAGGCATTTTTCTTCAGAGTTCTTAAGAATGAATTCTAGTGTTTCAAGGTGATGTTCTTATCATCACCAAAGCTGATTGATCTTCATCAATTTAGCTCTTGTATGTAATGTCCTGCTGAGATTGATCTTTATCAATTTAGCTCTTGAATGTAATGTCCTGTTGAAGCTTGACTAGCCATGTCTAATTCCTTTAGACTGAAGCTTTAGACTAACATTGCATGATTCCTGGAATTCTCATTAAGAATTTTGATATCTTTATCTTCTTTTCTACTTAATTTTCGAAAAAGCACAAAAATTTTTTTTGCAAAATCATAAAAACCAAAAATATTTTATGTTTCTTGTTTGAGTCTAGAGTCTCATGTTAAGTTTGGTGTCAATTGCATGTTTCTGTTCTTCTTGCATTCATTCATGTGTCTTAAGAATCTTCAAGTTGTTCTTGATGGATTTCATTGCTCTGATCTTTAAATTCTCTTGGCTTGAGTGTTTTGTTGTTTCTCATATGCATTCTCATTTTGTTAGTGTCAATGGTATACAAACTTCTAAGTTTGGTGTCTTGCATGCATTATTATTTGATTTTAGTTGCATTTTAA
>NC_029780.3:49642279-49643313 GCF_000817695.3 Arachis duranensis
AGAGGAATTGTACAGAAAAAGCTGGGCGTTCAAAACGCCCAGTGAGGAAGGTAAACTGGCGTTTAAACGCCAGCCAAGGTGCCTGGCTGGGCGTTTAACGCCCAAAAGGGTAGTAGTTTGGGCGTTAAACGCCAGAATGTGCACCATTCTGGGCGTTTAACGCCAGGATGGCACGAGAAGGAAGATTTTGTTTTCAAATCAAATTCTTTTTTAGTTTTCAAAATCTTTTCAAAATCAAATCTTTTTCAAATCAAATTTTCTCAATCAAATCTTTTTCAAAATCAATTTCTTTCCTTTTTCAAAGATACTTGCTATCAATTAATGATTTGATTCAACATTTCAAGTATGTTTCCTTTTCTGTTGAGAAAGGTTTAATGTTTGAATCATATCCTTTCTTGTTAGCCAAGTTATTAATTTTTAAAATCAAATCTTTTTAAAATGTTTTTCAAATCATATTTTCTCAATCACATCTTTTTTAAAACCAATCATATCTTCTTAACCACATCTTTTTCAAAATAGTTTTCAAAATCTTTTTCAAAAATCACTTGATTTCTTTTCCACTCTTGGTTTGCAAAAATCAATTAGTGTTTTTCAAAATGTTTTCAAAATCTTTTACTTAATTTTCGAAAATTACTTCCCCTCTTCTCACATCTTTCTATTTATGGACTAACACTATTCCTTAATGCACAATTCGAACTCCATCTTCTTTGATAAGTTTGAATTTTCTACTTCTGCCTTCTATTTTTCTTTTCCTCTGACACCTCAAGGAATCTCTATACTGTGACATAGAGGATTCCATATTTTTTTGTTCTCTTCTCTTTCATATGAGCAGGAGCAAAGACAAAAGAATTCTTGTTGAGGCTGACCCTGAACCTGAAAGGACCTTGAAGCGAAAGCTAAGAGAAGCTAAGGCACAATTCTCTGTAGAGGACCTAACAGAAATCTTCAAAGAAGAAGAAAACATGGCAGCCGAAAACAACAATAATGCCAACAATGCAAGGATGGTGCTGGGTGACTTTACTGCACCTACTCCC
>NC_029780.3:49644646-49645392 GCF_000817695.3 Arachis duranensis
GACTGGGAAGTGCATGGATGAATCCATAATCCTTGGCAGACCCTTCCTAGCCACAGCAAAGGCTGTGATTGATGTTGATAGAGGAGAATTGATCATTCAAGTGAATGGAAAATCCTTGGTGTTTGAGGCTCAAGGATATCCCTCTGTCATCATGGAAAGGAAGCATGAAGAGCTTCTCTCAAAACAGAGTCAAACAGAGACCCCACAGTCAACTTCTAAGTTTGGTGTTGGGAGGCCACAACCAACTTCTAAGTTTGGTGTTGAACCCCCACATTCAAACTCTAAGTTTGGTGTTGGGAGGTTCCAACATTGCTCTGAGCATCTGTGAGGCTCCATGAGAGCCCTCTGTCAAGCTACTAACATTAAAGAAGTGCTTGTTGGGAGGCAACCCAATGTTTTATATTTTATCTATTTTCCTTTGTTATTTTATGTTTTTTTTAGGTTGATGATCATGAGAAGTCACAAAATCAATGGAAAAAGCTAAAACAGAAAGAAAAATAGAAAGAAAAACAGCACACCCTGGAGGAGAACTTGCTGGCGTTTAAATGCCAGTAAGGCTAGCAGATGGGCGTTTAACGCCCAGTCTGACACCATTCTGGGCGTTTAACGCCAGAAAGGGGCACCAGACTGGCGTTAAACGCCAGTAAAGGGCAAGAACTTGGCGTTAAACGCCAGGAATGGGCACCAGCCCGGCGTTTAACGCCAGAAATGGCTCAAAACGTGGATTTTGATGCCACTTGGTGCAG
>NC_029780.3:49645565-49658819 GCF_000817695.3 Arachis duranensis
ATCCCATCTTTCTCTTCACCACTCACATCCATCCTTCATAAAACCCATGCTCCCATAACCGAACCATAGCCCTCCCCCCACCCCTATATAAACCCATCTTCACTCCTTCACTTTCACACAACCTAAACACTACTTCTCCCCCTTTGGCTGAACCACAAAGCCTCCTCCATCTCCTTCATTTCTTCTTCTTCTACTCTCTTCTTTCTTCTTTTGCTCGAGGATGAGCAAACCTTTTAAGTTTGGTGTGGTAAAAGCATTGCTTTTTGTTTTTCCATAACCATTGATGGCATCCAAGGCCGGAGAAACCTCTAGAAAGAGGAAAGGGAAGGCAAAAGCCTCCACCTCCGAGTCATAGGAGATGGAGAGATTCATCTCAAGGGTGCATCAAGACCACTTCTATGAAGTTGTGGCCTTGAAGAAGGTGATCCCCGAGGTCCATTTCAAACTCAAAAAGAGTGAATATCTAGAGATCCGACATGAGATCCGAAGAAGAGGTTGGGAAGTTCTTACCAACCCCATATCCTTTTAATCAACTCCCCATCAAGTAATGAAACTACTCACGCATTGTAAATAAAGAATCCATGGCACATGAAAGGGAATTGAAAGAAGACATGATTATTGGAATGGAATTTAAATTAAAAAGAAATAATCCTTGCATTAATTAATCATAAAAATATCTGAATGACAAAATTGAACATAACAAAGAACATGGAAGAATAAAACCAAGTTAAGAGAACAAACTAGAGTGATGAAGTCTTGATGAGGAAAATAACTCTTCTCAATTTTCCAATGCTAAGATCAATTGAAAATTAAAATTCTTAAAACTAGAGAGAAAAAAACCTAAGAGAGTCAAAAGCTAGATCTAAAACTACTCCATGAATGTCTTCTTTGTTGTTTCTGCATATTCTCTGACTCTGGTCTGTTGTTCCGGGCCGAAAACTGGGCCAAAATAGGGTCCAAAATCGCTGGTTTCAGATTCTGCAGTTTATGCAGATCGTGCATGTCACGCGATCGCGTCATCCATGCGGACGCGTCGCTGGCGCTTTTCCTCTTCACGCATTCGCGTCGTCCACGCTACCGCGTTGCTTGTGCTTTCCAATCCGCGCGGCCGCACAAGCCATGCGGCCGCGTCACTGCGATTTGCGCTCCTTCACGCGGTCGCGTGAGCCATGCGACCGCGTCACTTTCGCTGGTTATCTCCTCAAATTCTTGTGTTCCTTCCATTTTTGCTAGCTTCCTCTCCAATCTCTGTCTCGTTCATGCCCTATAAAGCCTGAAATACTCGACACACAGATTACGGCATCGAATGGAATCAAGGAGAATTAAAATTAAATAATTAAAGTCTCTGGGAAGCAATTTTCAAACATGTAATAAATTCAGGAAGGAAATCTAAATGCATGCTAAATTGATGAATAAGTGGGTAAGGATCACGACAAAACCACACAATTAAACACAATATAAACTATAAAATAGTGGTTTATCAATGCCCTGGCATCACAACACCAAACTTAAAGCTTGCTTGTCCCTAAGCAAGTACTGAAATATAGGAAGAATGAATGAGAGAACAAGATGAACAAACAATTATAATAGAAGTCAAATTTCTGGTTTATGGGGTTTCATGCATAGCAACTTAGGTTCATTCTTTTACTGGGTTTCAGGCCTTTATCATGCCCTTGAACACTTGTTTGATTGCATCCTTTGAGACTTCCTAATTATTGATCTTCCTTTCCCTTTCAGTATTTATTGCATCCCTTTTTTGGCTAAGTGCTCTGTAAGAGGGCGACTCTTTAAGATAAGCTTTCAACCAACACTCCCGAACCAGTTGGTTCAAGGTGCTAGGTATTAAGACACCCCTAAGGACTTACTCCCTCAAGTCTCTTTCCCCCACAAATACACACCACAGACACATGGTTTGTTATTTTTCTTTCTTGAGACCTTGGTGTCCAGCACCTCTTTGGGTTGCTAAGTGTTCTGTAGCAAAGGTTACTATTGATAGTGAATTTTCAGCTGATAATCCCGGATTAGTTAACCCAAGTTACCAGGTGATAAGGCACCCCTAAGAGCTTATTCATCCAAGCATATCCCTTGCACAGGAACACCACAGACACATGCCTCAATATTCAAACCCTTGGTACCTAGCATTATTTCTCATTGTTTTTCTTTCCTTTTCACTTTTATTGCTCTTTCTCTTTTCTTATTGGGATTTCATTATTTGGTTAGTCTCATAGGATATGTTTCAAGCATAGGATTCAGGATAGATAGTTGCCTTCCTACCTTGTTGGTGAACCAACTTAGCTAATTAGTCATCCTACCACAAACATTCAGAATTCACTTCACAAGATAACTCCACTCTTGTTCTTTTTATAACATTTTATTTTTGATTGGCTTAAAGGACAATCATTCAAGTAAGCAAGATGAGAAATGCAGTAGGGACATTTAGACTAGCATACTTTGATGTGAATAAAGAGGAACAAGCAGAATATACATGTTTCTAGGAAAATATTCAATCAATTTTTTTTAACTAAAGCATTGCAACTTGAGACAGTTCAATACAACCTCATGATGTCTTCTTTGGCATTATTGTCCTAGCATTTGCATCCTTGCTTGTCTCCTTGGATGATGAGGTATGATTATTCGCTGAGATTGATTAAATTCCTGTAACACTATTGGAAGTTGCTTGTTCCCCAAGCACTTGGAAAATAGTTAGCATAATTTCCCATACTTAACTAGCACACACAATTCTATCTTAAGCTAACCAAAGATTCAATTTGGGATATGCAATTGTTTTTCAGCTTAAGGTTAGTAATGTGGTAAAATATAGAACAAATGGGGTTTTAAAGGCTCAAAGTGGTTAACAAGGGTGATTGAAAAGGGTAGGTTTGATTTGGATAAGTGAGTTTAAACAAATAATGGCCTCAATCATATGCAAGCATGTAAATATAATAAATATTAGACATATAAGATAAAACAAAATATAGATTACAATCATAGAGAAGTAAACACACAAGAATAAAATAATTATGGTTAAATAGTGTAACCATACATAAAGGCTCAAATTTTTCACAGGTTGTGTGTTCTTTAGCTCAAACATCATGTTCCAAATACAACTCAAGCAGATTTATCATAAAAACTCTGAAAAAAAATTAGTGAAATTTTGTTCCAAAGATAGATTTTTTTTAAAAGAAACTTTTTGTCTTTTCAATCAAGTAGAACATGCATGCAACTATCCTAACCTATGCAATTTATTCTATTCTATAAAAGAATGAAAAAAGAAAAAAAATCTAACTAAAATATCCTAATTATTGGTGTCAGAGAAGAGAATTTACCTCCGGAAGTCAGGTACTGACCGACCTCCCCACACTTAAGGCTTTGCACCGTCCTCGGTGCCATCTGTCAGGAACAGGGGTGGGCTGGTGGCAGTATCTCCACAGTCGGGACCAGTATGGCTCCCGGAGCTGGTAAAAGAAGTGGAGTCTGGGGTGTCTGAGTCTCTGAAGCGTCCCTTGAGTAGCTCCTTGAGGTGGTTGAATCGGCGCTCGTTACGGCGCTCTCTCATCTTTGCTTTTTGTTCATGCCGATCCAACTTTTCAAGTATCTGCTGGAGCACTTTCTCAGTGGTAGATGCTTGTGGTGTTGAAGAAGGAATATCTTCAACCGGCTCAGTAGGCTGGCTTGTAGTGGCTGCTGAAAGTCTGAGGTATTTCCCATTAGGGACATATTGATCATCCCGTGAAAGCATGACTTTGGTGTCCCCAGCTCTGCAGGAGACTCCGGCTGTGGAGACAAGATTTGAGACCAAGGCGGGGAAAGGTAAGTTGCCCGCGATTTGTACATGCTCCATAGCATGCAGCATGCCGGATGTGTCTTGAGAGATTCAGAGGTTGCTCTATAAGGATGCACAATAGTAGAACAGCCATGTCCGCAGTGAAGGAGGACTCATGAGTGCTTGGAAAGACGTAATGGGACATGATCTGTGCCCATACGCGAGCCTCCAAGGTAAGTGCGGAAGCTAAGATTCCCTTAGGGCGGTTGCGGTGGTATCCGTAGATCCAACGGCTGCCAGGTAAAGCAATGACTTTGAGAATGGAGTCCCAGTCAAATTGGTATCTCTGGCGCTGAAGGGTGGCTTCTTGAAAAGCGTCCATTCCTTCTGGAATAGGGGAAAGACTCAGAACTTGCTGAGTGGCCTCTTCTGTAATGGGGACTTGCTTCTGCCGGACATAAATAGACTGCAGGGTTGGTATATAGAAGTTGGAGTATAACTCAACTACCCAAGAAAGATTGACCTGCCTTGGCTGTCTCCATAGGAAACCCCATTGTCTTCGCTCAATTTGTGGCTCAACAAAGGTGGCAATATTGGGCGGGAGGATGAGAAGGTATTCATTGTTATAGTTCCTTTCTGCTAGGATAGGGAACATCTGCTCACAGTAGCGATTGGGAAATCGCTCAGTGTCCTTTGCTGGAAAGGCTTTCTCTTTGTCGTCAACCTTTATTATCCTCTTAACTCTTTTTGTTGAGGGCTTGACTGCGGTTGAAGAAGGCTCTGCCACTAATGCTCTTTTAATTCCTCTTCTTGCTGATGGTTTGGAAGTAGCTTTCTCTTGTCCTTTCTTGGTGGCCATCCTGAAAGAAGGGAAGAGAAAGAAAATTAAATTCATAGAGATAGAGCAAGGAAGAGGGTATTGTAAGTGATAGTCAATGCACAATAAAGATAAATGGCATGAACACATGGTCCGGATTACATATGAAAAGCTCAAAATGGAAATATAGCAAATGCATGTAGGACAATGGAATGCAAGAGGTTTATTGGCATGCAGGCAAAGGCATGAGTAGCATATATCAAACATTCAATGTCCAAGTTAGGTTACCATTTGTAACAAACTAACTATCACGGTTGTATTGACAATTAAATTTAAATAATAAAATATGAAAGGGAATTTGTGAAAAGCAAGCATTGCAGAGTAGTAGAAAAGTGCATAGTGCTATATGGGCTTTTTCACAAATACATGGCATGCATGGTAAACAAGATATAAAAAGTATGGAATTGAACATGCAAGCAATCCCTTAAATAGGAGAAAAATAATTGTCAAACAATTTGCAATAATCCACAAGCATATAATGGGAATGATGACTCAAAAGGTTTCTAACACCATGTAAAAGAAGAAGAAGGAAAAATAAAGATGTGAAAAGAAAAAGAAAAGAAAAAGAAAATAATAATATATATACATACTATAATAAGAATGATAGAAAAGAGAAGAAGGAAGAAGAAGGTAAAACCTTGTTAATGGTGGTGAGAGGGAGAGAAAGTGAAAGGTGAGGTAGAAGGGGAAAGGGAGAAAGAAGAAAGAAGTGGGGAAAAGAAAAAGTAGGGTTTGGAGAAGAGAAAGATAAGATAAGTTGGCTTATTGGGTTGAGCTGTGCGGCGCATGCGACGCGGCCGCGGAAGGCACGCATTCGCGTGGATGCGCGTCAGAAAGGGGGGGCGATCGCGTCTGTCACGCGGTCGCGTGACCTACGTTGTGCTACTGGCGCGAGTGCAGCCTCGCTCCAGCGCAACTCTCTGTTCAATATAATTCAATTGCCAAATTAAGGTGACGCGATCGCGTGGGTCATGTGATCGCGTGAGTGTGCATCAGAAATTAATTGACGCGGCCGCATCGGTGACGCGGTCGCGTGACCAGGATTGTGCTTCCAGCACCAATCCAGCACCACTCTCGCACAATATAGCATTGTGCACCCTTTTATGTCGAAAATGCAGGGCACACGGCCGCGTGGAGTACGCGGTCGCGTGGGAGGCCATGATTTTCATGCGACGCGGTCGCGTGGAGTAAATTGTGCCTTTGGCACGACTCCAGCGCTGCTCCTGCGAAACTTTCTGTTCATTTTTATTTTTCTTCACTCCCCCTGCCACGCGGACGCGTCGCTTGTGCGATCGCGTCGTGCGACGAAATTTTTTTTTTAGAAAGATAAAGACATGTAATTGAAAGAGCACGAAAGCACTAATAAAGAGAATAGTTATTTAAAGAAGAAAATCTAAAAGTATAACAAAATCTCCAGGTTGGAACTCTCTCTTCTTGATGTTTTGATCATGCACAGCTTTCATCTTTTCCTTGTATATTCTGGAGTTCTCATAAGCTTCTAGGCGAAGGTTCTCCAGTTCCTGTAGTTGCAACTTTCTTTCAGCTCCAGCATTCTCAATCCCCATGTTGCACTCTTTAACTGCCCAGAAGGCTTTGTGTTCGATTTCAACTGGGAGATGACATGCTTTTCCATAAACTAAGCGGAAGGGACTCATCCCAATGGGTGTCTTGTATGCTGTTCTATATGCCCACAGTGCATCTTGTAGTCTGGTGCTCCAGTCTTTTCTGTGAGACTTTACTATCTTTTGCAAGATACGTTTAATTTCTCTGTTTGACACCTCGGCTTGCCCATTAGTTTGGGGATGGTAAGCTGTTGTAACTTTATGGATTATCCCATGCTTCTTCATCAATCCTGTTAGTCTCCTGTTACAAAAATGGGTGCCTTGATCGCTCACGATCGCTCGTGGTGATCCAAAACGGCATATAATATGGTTTCTCACAAAGGAAACAACAGAGTTAGCATCATCAGTGCGGGTAGGAATTGCTTCCACCCATTTGGAAACATAATCTACAGCTAATAATATATAAAAATATCCACTAGAATTTGGAAATGGACCCATGAAGTCAATGCCCCAAATATAAAAAATTTCACAGAAAAGCATATATTGTTGAGGCATCGCATCCCTCTTGGATATGTTACCAAATTTCTGGCATGGGTGACAAGATTTACAAAACTCAGCAGCATCTCTAAAAAGAGTAGGCCACCAGAATCCACAGTCTAAGATCTTTCTAGCTGTTTGTTGAGGGCCAAAATGTCCTCCACTCTCAGATGAGTGACAGACCTCTAAAATGGACTGGAATTCTGATTGAGGTACACAACGTCTAATTATCTGGTTAGTGCCACATCTCCATAAATATGGGTCATCCTATATATAATATTTAGACTCGCTTTTCAGCTTGTCTCTTTGATGTTTAGAAAAATGTGGAGGAAATGTGCGGCTAACTAAATAATTAGCAACAGGTGCATACCAAGGGACTACTTCAGATACTGCTTGTAAGTTGTCAAATGGGAAATTATCATCTATAAGAGTGGAGGCATCCTTAATGTGCTCAAGAAAACTCAAGTGGTCTGTCACTAAATTTTGATTACCACTCCTATCCTTGATTTCTAAATCAAACTCTTGTAACAGCAGTATCCAACGTATAAGTCTTGGTTTGAATTCCTTTTAGCCACTAGATACTTTAGAGCTGCATGGTCCGAATACACTACTACTCTAGTACCAAGTAAATAAGCCCGGAATTTATCCAGAGCAAAAACAATAGCAAGTAGCTCTTTCTCAGTAGTGGTATAATTGGACTGGGCAGTTTCTAAAGTCTTAGACGCATAGGCAATAACAAAAGGATTTTTACCTTCACGCTGAGCCAGTGCTGCTCCTACTGCATGGTTGGAAGCATCGCACATGATTTCAAATGGCTGGCTCCAGTCGGGTCCTCTCACAATTGGAGCTTGAGTTAGAGCAGTCTTTAGCTTATCAAATGCTTATTTGCAATCCTCACTGAACTCAAACTCAATATCCTTTTGTAGTAATCTGGATAAGGGAAGTGCCACCTTACTAAAGTCCTTAATAAATCTCCTGTAGAAACCTGCATGGCCAAGGAATGAACGGACTTCCCTCACAGAAGAGGGGTAAGGTAAACTAGAAATAACATTCACCTTTGCTGGGTCTACAGAAATGCCATTATTAGATACCACATGTCCCAATACAATCCCTTGCTTTACCATAAAGTGGCATTTTTTGAAATTCAATATAAGGTTTATATTAATACATCTATCTAATACTCTAGATAATCCATCTAAGCAAAGGTTAAAAGAATCACCATAAACGCTAAAATTGTCCATAAAAACTTCCATACAGTCCTCAATAAGATCAGAGAAAAGACTCATCATGCACCTTTGGAAAGTAGCTGGTGCATTGCACAAGCCAAAGGGCATTCTTTTATAAGCATAGGTTCCAAAAGAACATGTAAAAGTAGTCTTTTCCTGATCCTCAGGAGCTATATGAATCTGGAAATAACCTGTGTAACCATCTAAAAAGCAATAATGTGATTTACCTGACAGGCGATCCAGCATTTGATCATTGAATGGAAGTGGATAATGATCCTTACGAGTAGCTTGGTTGAGACGCCTGTAATCAATGCAGACTCTCCAAGCATTCTGAACTCTAGTTGCTATGAGTTCTCCACGCTCATTTTTCACTGTAGTGACTCCGGACTCCTTGGGCACCACTTGCACCGGGCTTACCCATTCACTGTCTGAAATGGGATATATGATACCGGCCAACAATAGTCTGGTCACTTCCTTTTTGACAACTTCCAAGATGGTAGGATTCAATCTTCTTTGTGGTTGACGGACAGGTCTTGCTCCCTCTTCTAAAAATATTCTGTGCTCGCATATTTGAGGGTTGATTCCCACTATGTCTGCCAAACTCCACCCTATTGCCTTCTTATGCTTCCTCAACACATCAAGTAGCTGTTCTTCTTATTGAGAAGTCAGTTCTCTTGCAATAATAACCGGAAGCTTCTGCTCATCCTCAAAGTAAGCATATTTGAGATGTGGAGGGAGAGGTTTCAATTCTAACTTTTTATCATGGACAGGCTCTGGGTTATCTAGGGCTTGTGAAAATGGCGAAGTGTCCTCATTGTCAGTTAAGAGGGTCCCCACACTTGGACCTTGTCCAGTGTGCCTCTCTTCAAACTCTTCCTTTTGAACTTCAGCCACACTTTCGTCTATGACATCACACTGGAAGATAGAACGATCTTCTGGGGGTTGTCAATGACTCCATTCAGATTGAAGATTACTATGCGGCCATCTATTTCATAGGAGTATGTCCCTAAAAAAACATCCAATTTGAATTTTGATGTCTTCAGGAATGGTCTTCCAAGAAGGATTGATGATGGCTTATCTGAATCATTATGGGGAATCTCCAAGATATAAAAATCAGTGGGAAATGTGAGCCCGTTAATGTTCACCAAAACATCTTCAGCAACTCCAGCAACTGTAATAATACTTTTATCTGCTAACACAAAACGAGCTGCCGACCTTTTTAAGGGAGGGAGCCTTAAAACATCATATATAGACAAAGGCATTATACTGACACATGCTCCTAAATCACACATGCAATCATAAATTACTACACCACCAATAGTACAACTAACTATGTAAGGACCTGGATCACTACATTTTTTAGGTAATCCTCCCATTAAAGAAGATATAGAACTACCTAAAGGAATAGTTTCTAATTCATTAATTTTATCTTTATGGATACATAAGTCTTTTAGAAACTTTGCATATTTAGGTACCTGCTGAATAACATCAAAAAGGGGAACAATTACCTCAACCTTTTTGAATATCTCTACCATTTTAGGATCAGGTTCCAGCTGCTTCCTAGGCTTCCTTGCAAGTTGTGGAAATAGAATGGGAGTAGTGTTTTCTGTGGTGCCTGCACCTTTTTGTGCCTCTTCCTGTGGTTGAGCTATCTCTTCTTCGGCTATGTCCTGTATATCCTCTTCCTCTTCAACATCTTCGATTTCTACCACCTCTTCTGCTGAGGCGTATTCTGGTGAGCTTGGTTCCTCCTGATTCCTCTCCTGCAGTGTGATTCTAGACCTCAGGGTGATGGCATTAATTCCTCCCTTTGGATTGGGTAATGGTTGAGAGGGGATTCCAGTGGTGCTTGAAGGTTGGTTACTGGAATTTTGTGCTGAACCAAGTTGTGTCATAAAAGCTTGTAGAGTAGAGGTGAAACCATTCAGACTGGCGTTAATACTGTTCACGATGGTATTTTCCATGGCCAGTTGTCTTTTCTCAAAGGCTTGTAATAATTCTTCATTAGAAGATATAGAAGAATGAGTAAATTGAGAGGTTTGCTGCTGATTGTTCGGTGGTCCTTGGTTTTGCCTCAGGTGAGGTGCTCGGTATGGTTGATTTTGCTTCCTGTTGTTGTAATTATTCCACCTCTGATTTCCCTGATTATCTCTGCCTCCCCTATTATTGTTATCCCTCCAATTCTGGTTTGAATTGTCCTGCCATCCATGGTTATTATTTCCACTTTGATTGTACCATTGGTTGGGGCGGTCATAGAAGTTGTGAGTGGATGCCAGCATGTTGTCTTCTTGTTGGAGCTGCGGGCATTCATTAGTGTAATGGCTGTAATCAGCACAAATTCCGCAAATTCTTTGTGGAACTAGTTGTTAGTTTTGCTGCGGTTGAGTTTGCTGAGCTTGTTGATTTAACTGCATTTGCTTCAGCAGGTTGGTCATTTCACAGATGCTTCGATTTAGAGCAGCAGTCTCTATGCCAGAAGATACTTCTGCAACGGCCCTTGAACGGCCTTGCTTCTATCTGTGGTTCTGAGTAGATTCAGCTAAATCACTGATCAATTGCCAAGCTTCATCAGTGGTCTTATACTTCTTCATTGACCCATTGCTGGCACTTTCCAACGTGGTCTTATCTTGGGGTCTCATACCTTGTGTGACATAACTGAGTAGCACAATCTTGTCAATCATGTGGTGGGGGCATGCTTCCAGAAGATTATTGAAGCGCTCCCAGTATTCAAAGAGAGTCTCATTGTCATCCTGAACAATTGTAGAGATATCCTTCCTCAGTTTATCAGTAACTTCAGATGGGAGGAATTTCTCCAGGAACTCCTTTCTGAGTGTATCCCAGTTGGATACGTTTGCTAGAGGTTGCGTGTAGTACCACTCTCTTGCTTTTCCCTCAAGAGAGAACGGAAAAGCTTTCAGCAAAATTGAAGTTTCATCAGCGCCATCACGCCTGACAGTAGAACAGGCTGCCTGAAAATCTCTCAAGTGCTTGATAGGCTCTTGAGCAGGTAGGCCATGAAACTTCGGCATCAAATTTAGCAGTGCGGTCTTTATTTCAAAATTCGTAGCTACCACTGGATGATGCGCTTGAAACAGTTGCAGTGTAAAATCAGGAGCTCCTTCCTCCTGAATGGTAATTCTTCTAGCTGCCATGTTTTCTGCACGTAAAACAACTGAATCAGTAGAACGGGGGCTGGTTTCTTCCTCAGATTCACTTTCAGATCCGCCTTCAGAGCGGACTAACCTACGCTGTTCTCGCCTTATTCGTGAAATTGTTCTTTCAATTTCAGGATCGAATATTAGCAAGCGCGGATCAGGAAGTGAACGTGTCATTTGACAGAAGAAACACGTAGCTCATAGTAGCAAAATTAAAGAAAATGCAAATAAATAAATTCTAATTAATAAAATAAGCACTCTATTGCGACTCCCCGGCAATGGTGCCAAAAATTGATGGAGTGCAGAAGCTGGTGAATTAAAAATTTATTAAAATGGTTACGTTGCAAGTATAGTTCTTAACTCACCGAAAATCTGCCTATCAATTTAGAAATATGTCACTGAAAGTTTAAATTAAAATTACTGGGAGTTTTATGTCCCAGGTCGTCTCCCAACGAGTTGCAGAAAAATGTGCTATTTTATTAATCAGATATTCCAAAAAGAGATGAGCTAAGTAAGTTGGGATTTAAATTGAGGAATTTTAAATAATAAAAATAAGAGGCCTTGACTGGGAATTGATTGGTTAGAATTTCTATCATTGATGGTGTGATTGTAAGATTAATTTATAATTAATAGTTGTTCTGTCTGGTTATCCCTTACTATGTAAGAGAAAGTCAAACAAGTGGAAATGCCAGATCTGTTCACAAGTTGCAACCCACTTAGTTCAAAGGGATTGGCGTCGGTGACAGGATAGCAATCCAACATTTAACCCAATTACAAATTTTTCTTTCAATCCTTCCAACTCAAGAGTTTCTTTTAATCAACTCCCCATCAAGTAATGAAACTACTCACGCATTGTAAATAAAGAATCCATGGCACATGAAAGGGAATTAAAAGAAGACATGATTATTGGAATGGAATTTAAATTAAAAAGAAATAATCCTTGCATTAATTAATCATAAAAGTATCTGAATGACAAAATTGAACATAACAAAGAACATGGAAGAATAAAACCAAGTTAAGAGAACAAACTAGAGTGATGAAGTCTTGATGAGGAAAATAACTCTTCTCAATGTTCCAATGCTAAGATCAATTGAAAATTAAAATTATTAAAACTAGAGAGAAAAAAACCTAAGAGAGTCAAAAACTAGATCTAAAACTACTCCATGAATGTCTTCTTTGTTGTTTCTGCATATTCTCTGACTCTGGTCTGCTGTTCCGGGCCGAAAACTGGGCCGAAATAGGGTCAAAAATCGCTGGTTTCAGATTCTGCAGTTTATGCAGATCGCGCATGTCACGCGATCGCGTCGTCCATGCGGACGCGTCGCTGGCGCATTTCCTCTTCACGCGTTCGCGTCATCCACGCTACCGCGTTGCTTGTTGGTGGACGAAATTATGATTGCCCTCTTTGTATTTGCATGAGATTTATTTAATGGCTCTTTGGCATATGTGATCACAACTATGTTCAACTAACCAGCAAGTGTACTGGGTCGTCCAAGTAATACCTTACGTGAGTAAGGGTCGATCCCACAGAGATTGTTGGTATGAAGCAAGCTATGGTCACCTTGTAAATCTCAGTTAAGCAGATTAAATGGTTATGGGTTTCAAAAATTAATAATAAAAAGAAAATAAAAGGGATAGAAATACTTATATAAAGCAATGGTGGAAATTTCAGATAAGTGTGTGAAGATGCTGTGCTCCTCTCGTATCTCTATTTTCTTAATACATTCATCCAATCCTTCCTACTCCTTTCCATGGCAAGCTGTATGTAGGGCATCACCGTTGTCAATGGCTACATCCCATCCTCTCAGTGAAAACGTTCCTATGCTCTGTCACAGCACGGCTAATCATATGTCGGTTCTCAATCAGGTTGGAATAGAATCCCTTGATTCTTTTGCGTTTGTCATCACGCCCAGCCTTCAGGAGTTTGAAGCTCGTCACAGTGATTCAATCCCAGAATCCTACTCGGAATACCATAGACAAGGTTTAGACTTTCCGGATCCTCATGAATGCCGCCATCTATCTAACTTATACCACGAAGATTCTGTTGGGGAATCTAAGAGATATGCGCCCGGCCTAGAGTAGAACGGAAGTGGTTGTCAATCACGCACGTTCATAGGTGAGAATGATGATGAGT
>NC_029780.3:49658937-49661180 GCF_000817695.3 Arachis duranensis
TAATTGTATTGAAACTTGAGGTACAGCAGAGCTCCACACCCTTAATCTATGGTGTGCAGAAACTCCACTGTTGAAAACACATAAGTAAAAGGTTCAGGTATGGCCGAATGGCCAGCCCTCTCCATGATCAAGAGATCGAATAGTCAAAAGATTAAACTGTCAAAAGATGTCTAATACAATAGTAACTTAACCTATTTATACTAGACTAGCTACTAGGGTTTACATGAGTAAGTAATTGATGCATAAATCCACTTCCAGGGCCCACTTGGTGTATGCTTGGGGTGAGCTTGATCTATCCACGAGCTGAGGCTTTTCTTGGAGTTGAACTCCAAGTTATAACGTGTTTTGGGCGTTCAACTCCGGATCATGACGTTTTTCTGGCGTTTAACTCCTGACAGCAGCATGTACTTGGCGTTCAACGCCAAGTTACGTCATCAATTTCCGAATAAAGTATAAACTATTATATATTGCTGGAAAGCTCTGGATGTCTAATTTCCAACGCCGTTGAGAGCGCGCAAATTGGAGTTCTGTAGCTCCAGAAAATCCATTTCGAGTGCAGGGAGGTCAGATTCCAACAACATCAGCAGTCCTTTTGTCAGCCTTTTTCAGAGTTTTGCTCAAATCCCTCAATTTCAGCCAGAAATTACCTGAAATCACAGAAAAACACACAAAGTCATAGTAAAGTCCAGAAATGTGAATTTAACATAAAAACTAATGAAAACATCCCTAAAAGTAGCTTGAACTTACTAAAAACTACCTAAAAACAATGTCAAAAAGCGTATAAATTATCCGCTCATCTCAACACCAAACTTAAATTGTTGCTTGTCCCCAAGCAACTGAAAGTCAATTAGGATAAAAAGAAGAGAATATACTATAAATTCCAAAATATCAATGAATATTAATTATAATTAGATGAGCGGGACTTGTAGCTTGTTGCTTCTGAACAGTTTTGGCACCTCACTTTTTCCTTTGAAGTTTAGAATGATTGGCTTCTCTAGGAACTTAGAATTTCGGATAGTGTTATTGACTTTCATAGTTAAGCATGTTGATTCTTGAACACAGCTACTTATGAGTCTTGGCCGTGGCCCTAAGCACTTTGTTTTCCAGTATTAACACCGGATACATAAATGCCACAAACACATAACTGGGTGAACCTTTTCAGATTGTGACTCAGCTTTGCTAGAGTCCCCAGTTAGAGGTGTCCAGAGCTCTTAAGCACACTCTTTTTGTTTTGGATCACGACTTTAACCACTCAGTCTCAAGCTTTTCACTTGGACCTTCATGACACAAGCACATGGTTAGGGCCAGCTTGGTTTAGCCGCTTAGGCCAGGATTTTATTTCCTTGGGCCCTCCTATCCATTGATGCTCAAAGCCTTGGATCCTTTTTACCCTTGCCTTTTGGTTTTAAGGGCTATTGGCTTTTTCTGCTTGCTTTTTCTTTTTCTTTCTATATTTTTTTTTGCCATTTTTTTTTGCAAGCTTTTTACTTTTCACTGCTTTTTCTTGCTTCAAGAATCATTTTATGATTTTTCAGATCATCAATAACATTTCTCTTTGTTCATCATTCTTTCAAGAGCCAATAATTTTAACATTCATAAACAACAAAATCAAAAATATGCACTGTTCAAGCATTCATTCAGAAAACAAAAAGTATTATCACCACATCAATATAATTAAATTAAATTCAAGGACAATTTTCGAAATTCATGTACTTCTTGTTCTTTTGAATTAAAACATTTTTCATTTAAGAGAGGTGAAGGATTTATGGAATTATTCATAACTTTAAGACATAGTTACTACATACTAATGATCATAAAGTAGAGACACAAAATATAGATAAACACAACATTAAAAACCGAAAACAGAAAGAAATAAAGAACAAGGAATGAATCCACCTTTAGTGGTGTCTTCTTCTTGAAGGTCCAACAATGTCCTTAAGCTCTTCTATGTCCCTTCCTTGCCTTTGTTGCTCCTCCCTCATTGCTCTTTGATCTTCTCTTATTTCTTGGAGAATGATCGAGTGCTCATGATGTTCCACCCTTAATTGTTCCACATTGTGGCTCAAATCTTCTAAGGAGGTGTTGAGTTGCTCCCAATAGTTGTTAGGAGGAAAGTGCATCCCTTGAGGCGTCTCAGGGATTTGTTGATGATGAGCTTCCTCATGCATCTCTTGAGAACTGTGAAAGGTCTCTCTTGCTTGCTCCATCCTCTTCTTGGTGATGGGCTTATCCTCCTCAATGGA
>NC_029780.3:49661495-49663230 GCF_000817695.3 Arachis duranensis
CGGACTAAAATCTAAGTATTTCCCCCGAACCATTGTGAGATAATTCTTTGGGTTCGGGTTCATACTTTGATCATGGTTCCTAGTGATCCATGCATTGGCATAGAACTCTTGAACCATTAAGATTCCGACTTGTTGCATGGGGTTGGTTAGGACTTCCCAACCTCTTCTTCGGATCTCATGTCGGATCTCCGGATACTTATTTTTCTTGAGCTTGAAAGGGACCTTAGGGATCACCTTCTTCTTTGCCACAACATCATAGAAGTGGTCTTGATGGCTTTTGGAGATGAATCTTTCCATCTCCCATGACTCGGAGGTGGAAGCTTTTGTCTTCCCTTTTCCTTTTCTAGAGGATTCTCTGGCCTTAGGTGCCATTGATGGTAGTGGAAAACAAAAAAGAATGTGCTTTGACCACACACCAAACTTAAAATATTGCTTGTCCTCGAGCAAGAGAAGAAAAAAGAGAAGAAGAAGAAGAAGAAATATGGAGGAGAGGGAGAGATGTAGGTTCGGCCAAGGTGAAGAAGAGGGGGTTGTGTTGTGTGAAAATGAAGTAGAATGGAAGGGTATATATAGGGAGAGGGGGTAGTGTTTGTTCGGCCATTTAGGGTGGGAATGGGTGGGAAAATGGTTTTGAATTTTTGAAGGTAGGTGGGGTTTATGGGGAAGAGTGGGTGGATGTGAGTGGTGAGGGAGGTGATTGGGAAGAGGGATTGAGGTGATTGGTGAAGAGTGTTGGGAAGTGTGATATGGGGAATACAAATCACAAAAATAGGAATAGGAGGTAAGGTGGGAATATAGTAGGTGGGGATCCTGTGGGAACCACAGATCCTGAGGTGATCCTGTGGGTCCACAGATCCTGAGGTGTCAAGGAATTCCATCCCTGCACCAAATAGGCATGTAAAATGCCTTTGCACATCATTATGGCGTTTAAACGCCCATTGGTGCATGTTCTGGGCGTTCAACGCCCATGTAAAGCATGTTTCTGGCGTTGAACGCCAGTTTAATGCTTGTTACTGGCGTTCAACGCCAGCTTTTCTTCTCTAGGCACATTCCTGGCGTTCAGCGCCAGAATGTTGCTTGTTTCTGGTGTTCAGCGCCAGAATGATGCTCTATTCTGGCGTTGAACGCCGGCTAGATGCATCTTACTGGCGTTGAACGCCAGCCTGTGCTTCCTCTAGGGTGTGATTTTTTTCTTCTGCTGTTTTTGATTCTGTTTTTAATTTTTATGATTTTTTCGTGACTCCTCATGATCATGTACCTAATAAAACATAAAATAAAAATAAAATAATATAAAATAAAAATTAGATAAAATTGGGTTGCCTCCCAACAAGCGCTTCTTTAATGTCAATAGCTTGACAGTGGCTCCCATGGAGCCACAAGGTGATCAGGTCAATGTTGTATAGTCCTAACACCAAACTTAGAGTTTGGATATGGGATCTTAACACCAAACTTAGAGTTTGGTTGTGGCCTCACAACACCAAACTTAGAGTTTGACTGTGGGGGCTCTCCTTGACTCTGAACTGAGAGAAGCTCTTCATGATTACTCTCTTTTGTCACAGAGAGATGGCCATGTGCCTTAAACACAAGGTAGTCCCCATTCAATTGAAGGACTAATTCACCTCTGTTGACATCTATCACAGCTCCTGCTGTGGCTAGGAAAGGTCTTCCAAGGATGATGCATTCATCCTCTTCCTTCCTAGTGTCTAAGATTATGAAATCAGCAGGGATGTAAAGG
>NC_029780.3:49663409-49665015 GCF_000817695.3 Arachis duranensis
TTGCTCTCCAGTCACATCTTCATCCTCTTCAGAGGAAGAATATTCTTCAGAGCTCATGAATGGCAGAAGGAGATTTAATGGAATCTCTATGGTCTCTATATGAGCCTCAGATTCCTTTGGATCCTTAATAGAAAACTCCTTCTTGCTTGAGAGACGTCCTAGGAGGTCTTCCTCACTAGGATTTTCGTCCTCCTCCTCCCTTGTGCATTCGGCCACATTGATCACATCAATGGCCTTGCACTCTCCTTTTGGATTCTCTTCTGTATTGCTTGGGAGAATACTGGGAGGAGTTTCAATGACTTTCTTACTCAGCTGGCCCACTTGTGCCTCCAGATTTCTGATGGAGGATCTTGTTTCATTCATGAAACTGAAAGTGGGTTTTGACAGATCAGAGACTAGATTGGCTAGATTAGAAGTGTTTTGTTCAGAATTCTCTGTCAGTTGCTGAGAAGATGATGGATATGGCTTGCTATTGCTTAGTCTATTACGTCCACCATTGTTAAAGCCTTGTTGAGGCTTTTGTTGATCCTTCCATGAGAAATTTGGATGATTTCTCCATGATGAGTGATAAGTGTTCCCATAAGGTTCACCCATGTAATTAACCTCTGCCATGGCAGGGTTCTCAGGATCATAAGCTTCTTCAGAAGCCGCCTCTTTAGTACTGTTGGATGCATGTTGCCATCCATTCAGATTTTGAAAGATCATGTTGACCTGTTGAGTCAACACTTTGTTCTGAGCCAATATGGCATTCAGAGCATCAATTTCAAGAACTCCTTTCTTCTGAGGTATCCCATTATTCACGGAATTCCTCTCAGAAGTGTACATGATATGGTTGTTTGCAACCATATCAATGAGTTCTTGAACCTCTTCAGGCATTTTCTTTAGGTGAATAGATCCACCTGCAGAATGGTCCAATGACATTTTCGAAAATTCAGATAGACCATAATAGAATATATCTAACATGGTCCATTCTGAAAACATGTCAGATGGACATCTTTTGGTCAGCTGCTTGTATCTTTCCCAAGCTTCATAGAGGGATTCACCATCCTTTTGCTTGAAGGTTTGAACATCCACTCTCAGCTTGCTCAACTTTTGAGGAGGAAAGAATTTATCCAAGAAGGAAGTGACCAGCTTATCCCTGGAGTCCAGGTATCCTTGGGTTGTGAATCCAACCATATTCTAGCTCTGTCTCTTATAGCAAAAGGGAAAAGATTATTATTATTTTCGGCTGCCATCTCCTTTTCTTGTTCGAAAATTTCTGAAAGATTGTTTCTGGATTGTTGTAATTTAGCTTCTCTTAATTTTCTCTTCAGAGTCCTTTCAGGTTCTGGATCAATTTCAACAAGAGTGCCTTTATCCTTGTTCCTGCTCATATGAAAGAGAACAAAACAAGAAAAGAAAAGGAATCCTCTATGTCACAGTATAGAGATTCCTTTATGTTAGTAGAAAAAGAAAGGGGAGAAGAAAGTAGAAGAGGGGGTTCGGATATTTAGGTAAAGAGAGGTGAAGAGAAGTGTTAGTAATTAAATAATTAAATAGAATAAGAATAGAGAGGGATAATTTCGAAAACAATTTTGAAAAAGAGGTTAGTAATTTTCGAAAATTG
>NC_029780.3:49665096-49666399 GCF_000817695.3 Arachis duranensis
ATTTAGAACAAAAAGAATTTTTGAAAAAGAGATGAGATATTTTCGAAAATTAGAGAGGGAAAAGTAGTTAGGTGGTTTTGAAAAAGATAAGAAACAAACAAAAAGTCAAAGAGTTAGTTGAAAAAGATATTAAAATCAAATTTGAAAAGATAAGAAGATAAGAGGTTAGATAAGATATTTTGAAATCAAATTTTGAAAAAGATAAAATTTTTGAAAAAGATAAGATAAAAGATAAAAAGATTTAATTTTTAAATTTAAAATTACTTGCTTCACTAACAAGAAACTACAAGATAAGATTCTAGAACTTAAAGATTGAACCTTTCTTAACAAGAAAGTAACAAACTTCAAATTTTTGAATCAATCACATTAATTATTAGTGAATTTTCGAAAATTAGATATAAAGATAAGAAAAAGATTTTAAAAAATATTTTGAAAAAGATTTTTGGAATTTTCGAAAAAGAGGAAAAATTGGAAAAGATATGATTTTTGAAAAAGATTTTGAAAAGATAAGATTTTTAAAATTGAAAATTTTGACTTGACTTGTAAGAAACAACTAATTTTTAAAATATTTTGACCAAGTCAACCCAAAATTTCGAAAATTTGGAGGGAAATAAGGAAAAGATATTTTTTTTATTTTTGAATTTTTAAAGAAAAACACAAAAATGACCCAAAACATGAAAATTTTGGATCAAAACACAAGATGCATGCAAGAACACTATGAATGTCAAGATGAAGACCAAGAACACTTTGAAGATCATGATGAACATGAAGAACATAATTTTGAAAAAATTTTTATGCAAGGAAAACATGCAAGAGACCAAACTTAGAAATCTTTAATGCATGGACTCTAACAAACAAAAAATGCACATGAAAAACAACAAACAACACAAAACAAGAAATCATCAAGATCAAACAAGAAGACTTGTCAAGAACAACTTGAAGATCATGAAGAACACTATGAATGCATGGAGTTTTTGAAAAATGCAAGAAAAATTTTTAAAAGCATGCAATTGACACCAAACTTAAAATTTGACTCAAGACTCAAACAAAAAACGCAAAATATTTTTGATTTTTATGATTTTCTAATTTTTTTGTATTTTTATTGATTTTTTTTCGAAAAACATGGTTAGAAAAACGAAAAAGAAAAGAAAAATTTTGAAAAAGATTTTTAAAAAGTTTTTTGAAAAGAAGAATACCTAATCTGAGCAACAAGATGAACCGTCAGTTGTCCATACTCGAACAATCCCCGGCAACGGCGCCAAAAACATGGTGGACGAAATTGTGATCACATCAATGTAGTATT
>NC_029780.3:49666628-49671689 GCF_000817695.3 Arachis duranensis
TCACAGTCATTCAATCCCAGAATCCTACTCGGAATACCATAGACAAGGTTTAGACTTTCCGGATCCTCATGAATTCCGCCATCTATCTAACTTATACCACGAAGATTCTGTTGGGTAATCTAAGAGATACGCATTCAAGCTCTGTTGCATGTAGAACGGAAGTGGTTGTCAATCACGCGCGTTCATAAGTGAGAATGATAATGAGGGTTTATCATCACATTCATCATGTTCTTGGGTACGGTGTCACGGATCATCACATTCATCAAAGTGTTGTGCAACGTATATCTTGGCATAAGAATAAAAGAGAATCTAATAGAAAGTAATAGTAATTGTATTGAAACTTGAGGTACAGCAGAGCTCCACACCCTTAATCTATGGTGTGCAGAAACTCCACTGTTGAAAATACATAAGTAAAAGGTTCAGGCATGGCCGAATGGCCAGCCCTCTCCATGATCAAGAGACCGAATAGTCAAAAGATTAAACTGTCAAAAGATGTCTAATACAATAGTAACTTAACCTATTTATACTAGACTAGCTACTAGGGTTTACATGAGTAAGTAATTGATGCATAAATCCACTTCCGGGGCCCACTTGGTGTATGCTTGGGGTGAGCTTGATCTATCCACGAGCTGAGACTTTTCTTGGAGTTGAACTCCAAGTTATAACGTATTTTGGGCGTTCAACTCCGGATCATGACGTTTTTCTGGCGTTTAACTCTTGACAACAGCATGTACTTGGCCTTCAACGCCAAGTTACGTCGTCAATTTCCGTATAAAGTATGGACTATTATATATTGCTGGAAAGCTCTGGATGTTTACTTTCCAACGCCGTTGAGAGCGCACCAATTGGGCTTCTGTAGCTCCAGAAAATCCACTTCGAGTACAGGGAGGTCAGAATCCAACAGCATCACTTTTCAACGCCGTTGAGAGCGCGCCAATTGGAGTTTTGTAGCTCCAGAAAATCCATTTCGAGTGCAGGGAGGTCAGATTCCAACAGCATCAGCAGTCCTTTTGTCAGCCTTTTTCAGAGTTTTGCTCAAATCCCTCAATTTCAGCCAGAAATTACCTGAAATCACAGAAAAACACACAAACTCATAGTAAAGTCTAGAAATGTAAATTTAACATAAAAACTAATGAAAACATCCCTAAAAGTAGCTTGAACTTACTAAAAACTACCTAAAAACAATGCCAAAAAGCGTATAAATTATCCGCTCATCACTTGTGCTTTTCAATCCGCACGGCCGTGCAAGCCATGCGGCCGCGTCACTGCGATTTGTGCTCCTTTGCACGGTCGCGTGAGCCATGCGACCGCGTCACTTTTCGCTGGTTATCTCCTCAAACTCTTGTGTTCCTTCCATTTTTGCTAGCTTCCTCTCCAATCTCCGTCTCATTCATGCTCTATAAAGCCTGAAACGCTTGACACACAGATTACGGCATCGAATGGAATAAAGGAGAATTAAAATTAAATAATTAAAGTCTCTGGGAAGCAATTTTCAAACATGTAAAAAATTCAGGAAGGAAATCTAAATGCATGCTAAATTGATGAATAAGTGGGTAAGGATCACGACAAAACCACACAATTAAACACAATATAAACTATAAAATAGTGGTTTATCAGTCCCCAATTAGAGGTGTCCAGGGTTCTTTAGCACACTCTTTTTGCCTTGGATCACAACTTTATTATTTCTTTTTCTTCTTTTTTTTCTTTCTCTTCTTTTTTTTTCGCATGTACTATCTTTTTTTTCGCATGTACTATATTTTTTTTTTGAATTCACTGCTTTTTCTTGCTTCAAGAATCATTTTTATGATTTTTCAGATCCTCAGTAACATGTCTCCTTTTTCATCATTCTTTCAAGAGCCCACATTCATGAACAACAAATTCAAAAGACATATGCACTGTTCAAGCATACATTCAGATGTCAAAGTATTGCCACCACATCAAAATAATTAATCTGTTATAAAATTCAAAATTCATGCAATTCTTCTCTTTTTCAATTAAGAACATTTTTCTTTTAAGAAAGGTGATGGATTCATAAGACATTCATAATTTTAAGGCATAGACACTAAGACACTAATGATCATAAGACACAAACATAGATGATGAACAGAAGCATAAAAATTCAAAAAACAGGAAATTAAAGAACACGGAGATTAAAGAACGGGTCCACCTTAGTGATGGCGGCTTGTTCTTCCTCTTAAAGATCTTATGGAGTGCTTGAGCTCCTCAATGTCTCTTCCTTGCCTTTATTGCTCCTCTCTCATGACTCTTTGATCTTCTCTAATTTCATGGAGGAGAATGGAATGTTCTTGGTGTTCCACCCTTAGTTGTCCCATGTTGGAACTCAATTCTCCTAGGGAGGTGTTGATTTGCTCCCAATAGTTTTGTGGAGGAAAGTGCATCCCTTGAGGCATCTCAGGGATTTCATGATGAGTGGGATCTCTTGTTTTCTCCATCCTTTCTTAGTGATGGGCTTGTCCTCATCCATGAGGGTGTCTCCCTCTATGTCAATTCTAACTAAATAACAGAGGTGACAAATGAGATGAGGGAAGGCTAACCTTGCCAAGGTAGAGGACTTGTCCGCCACCTTATAAAGTTCTTGGGATATAACCTCATGAACTTCTATTTTCTCTCCAATCATGATGCTATGAATCATGATGGCCCGGTCTATAGTAACTTCGGACCGGTTGCTAGTGGGAATGATTGAGCGTTGGATAAACTCCAACCATCCCCTAGCCACGGGCTTGAGGTCAGGTCTTCTCAGTTGAACTGGCCTCCCTCTTGAATCTCTATTCCATTGAGCGCCCTCTTCACAAATGTCTATGAGGACTTGGTCCAACCTTTGATCAAAGTTGACTCTTCTAGTGTAAGGGTGTTCATCTCCTTGCATCATAGGCGGGTTCACACTTTGATCATGGTTCTTGGTGATCCATGCATTGGCATAGAACTCTTGAACCATTAAGATTTCGACTTGTTGAATGGGGTTGGTAAGAACTTCCCAACCTTTTTTTCGGATCTCATGTCGGATCTCCGGATATTCACTCTTTTTGAGTTTGAAAGGGACCTCGGGGATCACTTTCTTCATGGCCACAACTTCATAGAAGTGGTCTTGATGCACCCTTGAGATGAATCTCTCCATCTCCCACGACTCGGAGGTGGAAGCTTTTGCCTTCCCTTTCCTCTTTCTAGAGGTTTCTTTGGCCTTAGATGCCATAAATGGTTATGGAAAAACAAAAAGCAATGCTTTTACCACACCAAACATAGAAGGTTTGCTCGTCCTTGAGCAAAAGAAGAAAGAAGAGAGTAGAAGAAGAAGAAATAGAGGAGATGGAGGAGGCTTTATGGTTCGGCCAAGGGGGAGAAGTAGTGTTTAGGTTGTGTGAAAATGAAGGAGTGAAGATGGGTTTATATAGGAGTGGAGAGGGGGTGTATGGTTCGGCCATTATGGGTGGGTTTGTGAGGGAAAGTGGTTTGAATTTAAATGGTGAGGTAGGTGGGGTTTTATGAAGGATGTATATGAGTGGTGAAGTGAATAGTGGGATTTGATAGGTGAAGGGTTTTTGGGGAAGAGGTGTTGAGGTGATTTGTGAATGGGTGAAGAGGAGAGAGAGTGGTGGGGTAGGTGGGGATCTTGTGGGGTCCACAGATCCTGAGGTGTCAAGGAAAATTCATCCCTGCACCAAGTGGCGAGCAAAAATGCTCCCTTATGCCAATTCAGGCGTCAAACGCCGGGCTGGTGCCCATTTCTGGCGTTTAACGCCAGCTTCTTGCCCTTTCCTGGCGTTTAACGCCAGTCTGGTGCCCCTTTCTGGCGTTAAACGCCCAAAATGGTGCCAGACTGGACGTTAAACGCCCATTTGCTGCCCTTACTGGCGTTAAAATGCCCGCAGGATTTTCCTCCAGGGTGTGCTATTTTTCTTTCTGTTTTTCATTCTATTTTTGCTTTTTCAATTGATTTTGTGACTTTCCATGATCATCAACCTATAGAAAATATAAAATAACAAAAGAAAATAGATAAATATAACATTGGATTGCCTCCCAACAAGCGCTTCTTTAATGTCAGTAGCTTGACAGTGGGCTCTCATGGAGCCTCACAGATACTCAGAGCAATGTTGGAACCTCCCAACACCAAACTTAGAGTTTGACTGTGGGGGCTCTGTTTGACTCTGTTTTGAGAGAAGCTCTTCATGCTTCCTCTCCATGGTTACAGAGGGATATCCTTGAGCCTTAAACACAAAGGATTCTTCATTCACTTGAATGATCAATTCTCCTCTGTCAACATCAATCACAGCCTTTGCTGTGGCTAGGAAGGGTCTGCCAAAGATGAAGGATTCATCCATGCACTTCCCAGTCTCTAGGACTATAAAATCAGCAGGGATGTAATGGTCTTCAACTTTTACCAGAACATCCTCTACAAGTCCATAAGCTTGCATTGTCTGCCATCTCTAGTGAGATTTTTGCAGCTTGCACCTCAAAGATCCCAAGCTTCTCTATTACAGAGAGAGGTATGAGGTTTATGCTTGACCCTAGGTCACACAGAGCCTTCTCAAAGGTCATGGTGCCTATGGTACAAGGTATTGAGAACTTCCCAGGGTCCTGTCTCTTTTGAGGTAATTTCTACCTAGACAAGTCATCCAGTTCTTTGGTGAGCAAAGGGGGTTCATCCTCCCAAGTCTCATTACCAAATAACTTGTCATTTAGCTTCATGATTGCTCCAAGGTACTTAGCAACTTGCTCTTCAGTGACAACTTCATCCTCTTCAGAGGAAGAATACTCATCAGAGCTCATGAATGGCAGAAGTAAATCTAATGGAATCTCTATGGTCTCAGTGTGAGCCTCAGATTCCCATGGTTCCTCATTAGGGAACTCATTGGAGGCCAGTGGACGTCCATTGAGGTCTTCCTCAGTGGCGATCACTGACTCTTTCTCCTCTCCAAATTCGGCCATGTTGATGGCCTTACACTCTCCTTTTGGATTCTCTTCTGTATTGCTTGGAAGAGTACTAGGAGGGAGTTCAGTAAATTTCTTACTCAGCTGACCCACTTGTGCCTCCAAGTTTCTAAT
>NC_029780.3:49671869-49681111 GCF_000817695.3 Arachis duranensis
TGAGCCAATATGGCATTCAGAGTATCAATCTTAAGAACTCCTTTCTTCTGATTCGTCCCATTGTTCACAGGATTCCTTTCATAAGTGTACCTGGTTATTTGCAACCATTTCAATGAGTTATTGAGCTTCTGCAAGCGTCTTCTTCAGATGAAGAGATCCTCCAGCAGAGCTATCCAATGACATCTAGGACATTTCAGACAGGCCATCATAGAAGATGCCTATGATGCTCCATTTAGAAAGCATGTCAGAAGGTCACTTTCTGATTAATTGTTTGTATCTTTCCCAAGCTTCATAGAGGGATTCACCTTCCTTCTGTCTGAAGGTTTGGACTTCCACTCTAAGCTTACTCAATTTTTGAGGTGGAAAGAACTTTGCCAAGAAGGCATTGACTAGCTTTTCCCAAGAGTTCAGGCTTTCTTTAGGTTGTGAATCCAACCATATCCTAGCTCTGTCTCTTATAGCAAAAGGGAATAGCATAAGTCTGTAGACCTCAGGGTTAACCCCATTGGTCTTGACAGTGTCACAGATTTGCAAGAATTCAGCTAAAAATTGATGAGGATCTTCCAATGGAAGTCCATGGAACTTGCAATTCTGTTGCATTAGAGAAACTAATTGAGGCTTAAGCTCAAAGTTGTTTGCTCCAATGGCAGGGATAGAGATGCTTCTCCCATAAAAGTCGGGAGTATGTGCAGTAAAGTCACCCAGCACCTTCCTTGCATTGTTGGCATTGTTGTTGTTTTCGGCTGCCATGTCTTCTTCTTTGAAGAATTCTGCTAGGTCCTCTACAGAGAGTTGTGCTTTAGCTTCTCTTAGCTTTCACTTCAAGGTCCTTTCAGGTTCAGGGTCAGCCTCAACAAGAATGCCTTTGTATTTGCTCCTGCTCATATAAAAGAGAAGAGAACAAGAAAATATGGAATCCTCTATGTCACAGTATAGAGATTCCTTGAGGTGTCAGAGGAAAAGAAAAATAGAAGGAAAAGGTAGAAGAATTCGAACTTAGAAAGATAGAGTTCGAATTGTACATGTTAGTCCATAAATAGAAGGATGTGAGAAGAGGGAAAGAAATTTTCGAAAATGAATTTAAAAAGATTTTAAAAACATTTTGAAAAATTGAAGAATGATTTTCGAAAAATATGATTGGGAAAGAGATAAAGTGATTTTTGAAAAAGATTTTGAAATTAGAAATCAAAAAGATATGATTGAAAACTTATTTTGAAAAAGATATGATTAAAAAGATATGATTGAAAAGATATAGGTTCAAAAAGATATGATTGAGAAGATATGATTTGGAAAAACAATTTAAAAAGATTTGATTTTTAAAATCAATGACTTGGCTAACAAGAAAAGATATGATTCGAACATTAAACATTTCTCAACAGAAAAGGCAACATACTTGAAATGTTGAATCAAATCATTAATTGTTAGCAAGTATTTTTGAAAATGGAAAGAAATTAATTTTGAAAAGATATGATTGAAAAGATACGATTTGAAAAAGAATTAATTTTGAAAAATTATGGAAACTTGAAAAAAATTTGAATTGAAAACAAAATCTTCCCTCTTGTGCCATCTTGGCGTTAAACGCCCAGAATGATATACATTCTGGCGTTTAACGCCCAAAATGCTACCCTTTTGAGCGTTAAACGCCCAGCCAGGTGCCCTGGCTGGCGTTTAAACGCCAGTTTTCCTTTTTCACTGGGCGTTTTGAATGCCTAGCTTTTTCTATATAATTCCTCTGTTGTATGTTCTGAATCTTCAATTCTCTGTATTATTGACTTGAAAAGACACAAATTAATTTTTTTTTGGATTTTTATAGATGAGGAAAAATCAAAATGCAACTAAAATCAAATAAACAATGCATGCAAGACACCAAACTTAGAAGTTTGTATACTACTGACACTAACAAATTGAGAATGCATATGAGAAACAACAAAACACACAAAACAAGAGAATTTAAAGATCAGAGCAAGTAAATCATCAAGAACAACTTGAAGATCAATGAAGACACATGATAAATGCAAGAAGAACAGAAACATGTAATTGACACCAAACTTAAATTCAAGAGCTAAATTGATGAAGATCAATCAGCTTTGGTGATGATAAGAACATCACCCTGAAACACTAGAATTCATTCTTAAAAATTATGAACAATACCTAATCTAAGCAACAAGATGAACGGTCAGTTGTCCAAACTCAAACAATCCCCGGCAACGGCGCCAAAAACTTGGTGTTGTTGCCGGATCAAAACTTGGCACTGTTATTGCAGGGAACAAATGCGAAACTGTAGTCAGGACATTCAATTCCCCGGCAACGGCGCCAAAAACTTGGTGCTCGAAATTGTGATCATCAATGGCGCCATCAACATGGTACACACAATTGCAATCTCAACTCTTTATCACAACTTTGCACAACTAACCAGCAAGTGCACTGGGTCATCCAAGTAATAAACCTTACGCGAGTAAGGATCGATCACACGGAGATTGTTGGTATGAAGCAAGCTATGGTCATCTTGTAAATCTCAGTCAGGCAGATTCAAATGTTTATGGAGGATAGATAACTAAAAGATAAATAAAACATAAAATAGGATAGAAATACTTATGCAATTCATTTGTGGGAATTTCAGATAAGCATATGAAGATGCTTTGTTCCCTTATGGAGATGCTTTGTCCCTTCCGTCTCTCTGCTTTCCTACTGTCTTCATCCAATCCTTCTTACTCCTTTCCATGGCAAGCTGTATGTTGGGCATCACCGTTGTCAATGGCTACAGTCCCGTCCTCTCAGTGAAAATGTTCAACGCGCTCTGCCACAGCACGACTATTCAGCTGTCAGTTCTCAATCATGTCGGAATAGAATCTAGTGATTCTTTTGCGTCTGTCACTAACGCCCCACAATCGCGAGTTTGAAGCTCGTCACAGTCATTCAATCCTTGAATCCTACTCAGAATACCACAGACAAGGTTTAGACCTTCCGGATTCTCTTGAATGCTGCCATTCTAGCTTATATCATGAAGATTCTGATTAAGGAACCCAAGAGATATCCACTCAATCTAAGGTAGAACAAAGGTGGTTGTCAGGCACACGTTCATAGGTAAGAATGATGATGAGTGTCACAGATCATCACATTCATCAAGTTGAGGAACAAGTGATATCTTAGAACAAGAATAAGCTGAATTGAATAGAAGAACAATAGTAATTGCATTAATACTCGAGGTACAGTAGAGCTCCACACCTTAATCTATGGTGTGTAGAAACTCCAACGTTGAAAATACATAAGAAAAAGGTCTAGGCATGGCCAATAGCCCTTAAAACCAAAAGGCAAGGGTAAAAAGGATCCAAGACTTTGAGCATCAATGGATATGAGGGCCCAAGGAAATAAAATCCAGGCCTAATCAGCTAAATCAAGCTATCCCTAACCATGTGCTTGTGGCATGCAGGTCCAAGTGAAAAGCTTGAGGCTGAGTGGTTAAAGTCGTGATCCAAAGCACAAAGAGTGTGCTTAAGAGCTCTGGACACCTCTAACTGGGGACTTTAGCAAAGCTGAGTCACAATCTGAAAAGGTTCACCCAGTCATGTGTCTGTGGCATTTATGTATGCGGTCGTAATACTGGAAAACAAAGTGCTTAGGGCCACGGCCAAGACTCATGAAAGTAGCTGTGTTCAAGAATCAACAAACTTAACTAGGAGAATCAATAACACTATCTAAAATTCTAAATTCCTAGAAAAGCCAATCATTCTAAACTTCAAAGAATAAAGTGAGATGCCAAAACTGTTCAGAAGCAAAAAGCTACAAGTCCCGCTCATCTAATTAGAATTAATATTCATTGATATTCTGAGCTTTATAGTATATTCTCTTCTTTTTATCCTAATTGATTTTCAGTTGCTTGGGGACAAGCAACAATTTAAGTTTGGTGTTGTGATGAGCGGATAATTTATACGTTTTTTGGCATTGTTTTTAGGTAGTTTTTAGTAGGATCTAGCTACTTTTAGGGATGTTTTCATTAGTTTTTATGCTACATTCACATTTCTGGACTTTACTATTGATGCTGTTGGATTCTGACCTCCCTGCACTCGAAATGGATTTTCTGGAGCTACAGAACTCTAAATGGCGCGCTCTTAATGGCGTTGAAAATTAGACATCCAGAGCTTTCCAGAAATATATAATAGTTCATACTTTATTCGAGATTAGACGACGCAAACTGGCACTCAACGCTAGTTCCATGTTGCATTCTGGAGTCAAACGCCAGAAACACGTCACGAACCAGAGTTGAACGCCAAAAACACGTTACAACTTGGCGTTCAACTCCAAGAGAAGTCTCTGCACGTGTAAAGCTCAAGCTCAGCCCAAGCACACACCAAGTGGGCCCTGAAAGTGGATTTCTGTATCAATTACTTACTTCTGTAAACCCTAGTAGCTAGTCTAGTTTAAATAGGACATTTTATTATTGTATTAGTGGTCTTTGACCATATCTTTGGATGCCTAGTCGTTAGACCAGGTCCTTCTCCCTATTTTCGAATTCATATCACATTTTGGGGGCAAGCCATTCGGCCATGCATATCTTTGGATGCCTAGTCGTTAGACCATCGAGTTTTAATGCAATTACTACTATTTTCTATTCAATTCAGTTTACTCCTGTTCTAAGATATTAGTTGCACTTCACCATGACGAATGTGATGATCCGTGACACTCATCATCATTCTCACCTATGAACGCGTGACTGACAACCATTTCCGTTCTACCTTAGATCGAACGCATATCTCTTAGATTCCTTAATCATAATCTTCGTGGTATAAGCTAGAATTGATGGCGGCATTCATGAGAGTCCAGAAAGTATAAACCTTTTCTGTGGTATTCCGAGTAGGATTCAGGAATTAAATGACTGTGACGAGCTTCAAACTTGCGATTGTTGGGCGTGATGACAAATGCAAAAGAATCAATGGATTCTATTCTGGCATGATCGAGAACCGACAGATGATTAGCCGTGCTGTGACAGAGCATTTGGACCTTTTTCACTAAAAGGATAGGATGTAGCCATTGACAACGGTGATGCCCTACATACAACTTACCATGGAAAGGAGTAAGAAGAATTGGATGAAGGTAGTAGGAAAGCAGAGATTCAGAAGGAGCACAGCATCTTCATATGCCTATCTGAAATTCCCATCAATGATTTACATAAGTATTTCTATCTTTATTTTCTGTTTATTTATTATTATTATTCGAAAACTCCATAACCATATATTATCTGCCTAACTGAGAATTTCAAGATGACCATAGCTTGCTTCATACCAACAATCTCCGTGGGATCGACCCTTACTCACGTAAGGTATTACTTGGACGACCCAGTGCACTTATTGGTTAGTTGTGCGAGGTTGTGAAGAAAGTGCTGAGTTATAAATGCGTATACCAAGTTGAATGCCATTATAGAGATCACAATTTTGTGCACCACCTACTTGTGCTTCCAACTTTGAGATTGCTGCACCTTGATTTTTCAGATTTGACCTGTATTCCTCTTTATTAGCATCTATCCTCCTGTCGGTTTGTGCTTGTCTATCCATGAGGGAGGAGACTGCCCTTGAAATCTGGGATGACAGTTGTACTATTGCAGCCTCCATCCTCTCAAAGTTGCTCTTGATTTCGCATGATTGCATGGTTGAGGATGGTGTATCTTGATTGAGGTTGATGTGTATGAGTTGGTTGTTATGGTATAATGTGTTTTGTGAGTTATGGTAAGGTTTATGGTTCCCTATTTGATAGTTGGTGTTGTGAGTTTGTTGATTTGATGGATAAGGCTTGTTGTGGTCCTGGTTGTGGTTTTGTTGATTTCCCCACCCAAAGTTTGGGTGGTTCTTCTAACTTCGGTTGTATGTCTTAGAGTGTCGGTCATAAGGTGCTCTGGATGAATTGTGCACATATTTAACTTGTTTCCAGTCACCTTCAAATTATGATGCATTTCCTTCTTGTTGAGGAGTTTGGTCTTGAATGACTGAAGCTTGGTTAGCCTCCATCCTCTTGGTTAATGCTGCTATTTGTGCCGCAATTGCCTTGTTCTGAGCTAACAAAGCATCTACAGAATTGAGTTCTAGCACTCCCTTCTTTTGAGTCCTTTCTGAGGCATAGAAGTACTCATTTTCGGCTACAGTTTCAATGACATATATGACCTCTTCAATGGTTTTCTTTTTGTTGAGCGAGCCTCCTGAAGAATGATCTACTGCTTTCTTTGCTTCATAGGATAGTCCCTCATAGAAGATGTGTAGTTGTACCCACTCATTGAACATTTCTGGTGGGTATCTTCTTGTGAGATCCTTGAATCTCTCCCAGGCCTCATAAAGTGTTTCTCCATCTTGTTGTCTGAAAGTTTGCACTTCAGCTCTCAGCCTATTGATTCTTTGTGAGGGGTAAAATCTAGCAAGGAATCTGTTCACGACCTCCTCCCATGTAGTCAGGCTGTCCTTGGGAAATGATTCTAACCACTTTGCTGCCTTATCTCGGATTGAGAAAGGGAACAAGAGTAGTTTGTAGATGTCGGGGTGTACCCCGTTGGATTTTACAGTATCACATATCCTCAAGAATGTGCTGAGATGTTGATTAGGATCTTTTTGGGCACTTCCTCCATATGAGAAATTATTCTGAACAAGTGTGATAAGCTGAAGCTTCAGCTTTATTGGCATGAATTGTTGGCTTTAGGATGCTGCTGCCACAATTCCCTGGATTTGGATTGATGTAAGAGCCTAAGACTCTCCTTTCTTGCCCATCATGATTGACTGGGCCTCCCCTGGCATGGTTATGAACTTCTTCCTTATGATGATTCTCTATGTTCTCCTCCATGTTAGTTTCAAAATACTCTTCCTCTTCCTCAGCACCAACGACTCTCTTCCCTCTTGCTTCCCTCCTTAATCTAAAGAGAGTTCTCTCTGGTTCAGAATCAAAGGAAGTTGAAGCTCTGCTTCTCCTACCTGTCATACAAATAAACAAGACAAAGAGCAAGAAAGAAAGTGGGTGAATGAATCACTTTGTTAGAGTGGTTGTTACTGTGAGTGGTGCAATTGATCAAATAGTTAGAAGAGTGGGAATGGGGATAATCAAAGAAGAAGGAAATTCAAAGAAAAATACTAAATTAAAGAAATTAAAAATAAAAAGGAAATTAAATTGCTTAATTTAGCTCTCCAATCAAATTAATCACTGTCAAATTTAAGCCAATCCCCGGCAAAAGCGCCATAAAACTTGATGATCTCGATTCACTACCCCCTTTCAAAATTTAGTGAACGAGTTCTTTTGGCAAGCGCACCAAAATTATCGCCAAGTAATAACCCACAGAGGAGTGGGATCGTATCCACAGAGATTGGCAAACTCAAACAGTTTTAATTGATTAGTGAATTAGTCAAACGGATCAACAATAGTGTGAAGTGCAGAATTGTAAATGACATAAATGTAAATGACTAGAATATAAAGAAAAGCATTAAAGTGTAGGAATGGAAATTACAGAATGCAAATTGCTAAATTATAAATGACTTGAATGTAAATGGGAATAGGGAACTGCTGAAAGTAAAATTGAGTTATAAAGAAATGGATATATGAGAATGGGGAATTCATTGAGATTGGGAGATGTTGCCTCTTTGGATCAAATCTTGCTTAGATCTCCTTCAATCATGCAACTCACTGACCTCTTGGCAATCATGATTGATTGAGCCCCAATCCCTTGGTGACTCAATCTCTCAGATCTTGATCAATAGCCAATTCCTTGGTCTAATTACTCATGTAGAGAGATATGCTTGGTCCCTGATTATACCACACACCTTTGTAGATTCAGGTAGAGGGGGGATTATATGTCACATATCCCATCACCAAAACCCATAATCTACTCAAATGTGAGAAGGGATTTCAAGCATGGTTTCATGTTTCCTTTCCCAAGGTTCCCATGAAACCCAATTGCATTCAATCTCCTTCCCAAGATAATTGAATACTAAATATTAAGCACAAAATTCCTCCTAGCAAATCAAGAGAAGATGAAGAGAAGAAGAATTTTACTATTATGAATCCATCAAGTACAACAGAGCTCCCTCTCTCAATGAGAGGGAAATTAGCTACTCATAGCTTAGAAAGTACTCAAAAGTGGAATGTAAAAGTGGATCTAGAACTAATTGCTTAACCCCTTCTTCAGTACCCTTTTGGGGTATATATACTACTCCTAGTGAAAATAAAAGAATTACAAAAGTGAAAAAGGAAATTTACATTTTGGAGGGAAAGAAAGCACTTAATAAATGTGATCCCCTTAGCTGGCATGTGGTTGGCACTTCTCAAGCGTGTCACGTGCCTTGCAAAATGGCTTGGCGTGCCACGCTCAATCCTTCAAGTGGCACGCTCGTCCTTCTTTCAACCTTGGCGTGCCACACCTTCGAGCTCAAGTGGCATGCCATAGTGACATTCTTGTGTTGGCGTGCCACGCCTTCGAGCTTAAGTGGCACGCCCTTTGATTCCTCCACTTTCCTTGCTTCTAGAAATTTGAACTGGCATGCCACGCCTAAAGGTTGGCGTGCCATGCCCTTGTTGTGTTCTTGGTTGAGTTCTCTGGAAAGTTGCACTAGCATGGCACGCCCAGGGTCTGGCGTGCCACACCCTTGTTATGTGAATGGCCCCTCTGCTTGGCGTGCCACGCCACGATCTCAAGTGGCACGCCCAGTCTTCTCTTGCCTCTGAATGGCATTGGCGTGTCACGCCTTGTTGCTCAAGTGGCACGCCTAAGTGAAGAATAGTCATTGGCGTGACACGTCTTCGAGCTCAAGTGGCACGCCTATTGTAATTGGCTTCTTCCACACCTTCTGGAAAGTTATACCAGCGTGCCATGCCTGAAGGTTGGTGGTGGACGAAATTGTGATCTCTTCTTTTCACAACTCAAATAATCCTCGGTGATGAATCCAAAAACTTGGTGTTCAATACCATGGCATAAACACAACTTCGCACAACTAACCAGCAAGTGTACTGGGTCGTCCAAGTAATAAACCTTACGCGAGTAAGGGTCGATCCCACAGAGATTGTTGGTATGAAGCAAGCTATGGTCACCTTCTAAATCTTAGTCAGGCAAACTCAAATGGTTATGGATGATGAATAAAACATAAAGATAAAGATAGAGATACTTATGTAATTCATTGGTGGGAATTTCAGACAAGCGTATAGAGATGCTTGGTCCCTTCCGTCTCTCTGCTTTCCTACTGTCTTCATCCAATCCTTCTTACTCCTTTCCATGGCAAGCT
>NC_029780.3:49681681-49682014 GCF_000817695.3 Arachis duranensis
ATCTACTTCCGGGCCCACTTGGTGTGTGCTTGGGCTGAGCATTGAAGCATTTTCGTGTAGAGACTCTTCTTGGAGTTAAACACCAGCTTTTATGCCAGTTTGGGCGTTTAACTCCCATCCTTATGCCAGTTCCGGCTTTTAACGCTGGGAATTCTGATGGTGACTTTGAACGCCAGTTTAAGCCATCAAATCTTGGGCAAAGTATGGACTATCATATATTGCTGGAAAGCCCAGAATGTCTACTTTCCAACGCCGTTGAGAGCGCGCCAATTGGGTTTCTGTAGCTCCCGAAAATCCACTTCGAGTGCAGAGAGGTCAGAATCCAACAGCATA
>NC_029780.3:49683438-49685320 GCF_000817695.3 Arachis duranensis
TGTTCATCTCCTTGCATCATGGGCAAATTGAATGCCAACCTTACACTTTCTGGACTAAAATCCAAGTATTTCCCCCGAACCATAGTAAGCCAATTCTTTGGGTCCGGGTTCACACTTTGATCATGGTCTTGGTGATCCATGCATTGGCATAGAACTCTTGAACTATTAAGATTCCGACTTGTTGAATGGGGTTGGTAAGAACTTCCCAACCTCTTCTTCGGATCTCATGTCGGATCTCCGGATATTCACTCTTTTTGAGTTTGAAAGAGACCTCGGGGATCACCTTCTTCAAGTCCACAACTTCATAGAAGTGGTCTTGATGCACCCTTGAGATGAATCTCTCCATCTCCCATGACTCGGAGGTGGAAGCTTTTGCCTTCCCTTTCCTCTTTCTAAAGGTTTCTCCGGCCTTGGATGCCGTAAATGGTTATGGAAAAACAAAAAGCAATGCTTTTACCACACCAAACTTAAAAGGTTTGATCGTCCTCGAGCAAAAGAAGAAAGAAGAGAGTAGAAGAAGAAGAAATAAAGGAGATGTAAATGGCTTTGTGGTTCGGCCAAAGGGGAAGAAGTAGTGTTTAGGTTGTGTGAAAATGAAGGAGTGAAGGAGGGTTTATATAGGAGTGGGGGAAGGGTAGGGTTCGGTTAAGTGAGGGTGGGTTTGGGTGGGAAAGTGGTTTGAATTTGAATGGTGAGGTAGGTGGGGTTTTATGAAGGATGGATGTGAGTGGTGAAGAGAAAAATGGGATTTGATAGGTGAAGGGTTTTTGGGGAAAAGGTGTTGAGGTGATTGGTGAATGGGTGAAGAAGAGAGAGAGTGGTGGGGTAGGTGGGGATATTGTGGGGTCCACAGATCCTGAGGTGTCAAGGAAAAGTCATCCTTGCACCAAGTGGCGAGCAAAATTGCTCTTTGTGCCAATTCTGGCGTTAAACGCCGGGCTGGTGCCCATTTCTGGCGTTTAACACCAAGTTCTTGCCCTTCTCTGGCGTTTAACGCCAGTTTGGTGCCCTTTTCTGGCGTTAAACGCCCAGAATGGTGCCAGACTGGGCGTTAAACGCCCATCTGCTAGCCTTACTAGCGTTTAAACGCCAGCAGGTTCTTCCTCCAGGGTGTGCTGTTTTTCTTTCTGTTTTTCTTTCTATTTTTGCTTTTTCAATTGATTTTGTGACTTCTCATGATCATCAACCTACAGAAAACATAAAATAACAAAGGAAATATAGATAAATATAACATTGGGTTGCCTCCCAACAAGTGTTTTTTAATGTCAGTAGCTTGATAGTGGGCTCTCATGGAGCCTCACAGATACTCGGAGCAATGTTGGAACCTCCCAACACCAATCTTAGAGTTTTGAATGTGGGGGTTCAACACCAAATTTAGAGTTTGACTGTGGGGGCTCTGTTTGACTCTGTTTTGAGAGAAGCTCTTCATGCTTCCTCTCCATGGTGACAAAGGGATATCCTTGAGTCTTAAACACAAAGGATTCTTCATTCACTTGAATGATCAATTCTCCTCTATCAACATAAATCACAGCCTTTGCTGTGGCTAGGAAGGGTCTGCCAAGGATGATGGATTCATCCATGCACTTCCCAGTCTCTAGGACTATGAGATCAGCAGGGATGTAATGGTCTTCAACTTTTACCAGAACATCCTCTACAAGTCCATAAGCTTGTTTTCTTGAATTGTCTGCCATCTCTAGTGAGATTTTTGCAGCTTGCACCTCAAAGATCCCTAGCCTCTCCATTACAGAGAGAGGCATGAGGTTTACTCTTGACCCTAAGTCACACAAGGCCTTCTTGAAGGTTATGGTGCCTATGGCACAAGGTATTGAGAACTTCCCAGGATCCTGTCTCTTTTGAGGCAGTTTCTGCCTAGACAAGTCAT
>NC_029780.3:49685401-49685898 GCF_000817695.3 Arachis duranensis
CCAAATAACTTGTCATTTAGCTTCATGATTGCTCCAAGGTATTTAGCAACTTGCTCTTCAGTGACATACTCATCCTCTTCAGAGGAAGAATACTCATCAGAGCTCATGAATGGCAGAAGTAAATCCAATGGGATCTCTATGGTCTTAGTGGGAGCCTCAGATTCCCATGGTTCCTCATTAGGGAACTCAATGGAGGCCAGTGGACGTCCACTGAGGTCTTCCTCAGTGGCGTTCACTGCCTCTCCCTCCTCTCTAAATTCGGCCATGTTGATGGCCTTGCACTCTCCTTTTGGATTTTCTTCTGTATTGCTTGGAAGAGTACTAGGAGGGAGTTCAGTAATTTTCTTGCTCAGCTGACCCACTTGTGCCTCTAAATTTCTAATAGAGGATCTTGTTTCAGTCATGAAACTTTGAGTGGTTTTGATTAGATCAGAGACCATGGTTGCTAAGTCAGAGTGGTTCTGCTTAGAATTCTCTGTCTGTTGCTGAGAAGATGA
>NC_029780.3:49686103-49686266 GCF_000817695.3 Arachis duranensis
AAGGGTTCTCAGGATCATAAGCTTCTTCTTCAGATGAAGCTTCCTTAGTACTGTCTGGTGCATTTTGCATTCCAGACAGACCTTGAGAAATCAAATTGACTTGCTGAGTCAATATCTTGTTCTGAGCCAATATGGCATTCAGAGTATCAATCTCAAGAACTCA
>NC_029780.3:49687405-49688233 GCF_000817695.3 Arachis duranensis
AAAGGCAACATACTTGAAATGTTGAATCAAATCATTAATTGATAGCAAGTATCTTTGAAAATGGAAAGAAATTGATTTTGAAAAAGATTTGATTGAAAAGATTTGATTTGAAAAAGATTTGATTTTGAAAAGATGTTAAAAACTAAAAAAATTTGATTTGAAAACAAAATCTTCCTTCTTGTGCCATCCTGGCGTTAAACGCCCAGAATGGTGCACATTCTGGCGTTTAACACCCAAACCACTACCCTTTTGGGCGTTAAACGCCCAGCCAGGCACCCTGTCTGGCGTTTAAACGCCAGTTTGCCTTCCTCACTGGGCATTTTGAACGCCCAGCTTTTTCGGTGTAATTCCTCTGCAGTATGTTCTAGCTGTATGTTCTGAATCTTCAATTCTCTGTATTATTGACTTGAAAAGACACAAATTAAAAATATTTTTGGGTTTTTAATAATGAGGAATAATCAAAATACAGCTAAAATCAAATAACAATGCATGCAAGATACCAAACTTAGCAGTTTGTATACTACTGACACTGACAAAATGAGAATGCATATGAGACACATAAACACTCAAGTCAAGAGAATTTAAAATGAAATCATCAAGAATCAACTTGAAGATTAATGAAGACACATGCATGAATGCAAGAAGAACAGAAACATGCAATTGACACCAAACTTAAAATGAAACACTAGACTCAAAAAGAAACAAAATATTTTTGGCTTTTATGATTTTGTAAAATTTTTTTTTTTGGATTTTTCGAAAATTAAGTGGAAAAAGAAAATAAAGGTATCAAAATTCTTAATGAGAATTCCAGGAATCATGCAATGTTAG
>NC_029780.3:49688334-49688678 GCF_000817695.3 Arachis duranensis
TGCATTCAAGAGCTAAATTGATGAAGATCAATCAGCTTTGGTGATGATAAGAACATCACCTTGAAACACTAGAATTCATTCTTAAGAACTCTGAAGAAAAATACCTAATCTAAGCAACAAGATAAACCGTCAGTTGTCCATACTCAACAATCCCCGGCAACGGCGCCAAAAACTTGGTGGACGAAATTGTGATCTCTTCTTTTCACAACTCAAATAATCCCCGGTGATGAATCCAAAAACATGGTGTTCAATACCATGGCATAAACACAACTTCGCACAACTAACCAGCAAGTGTACTGGGTCGTCCAAGTAATAAACCTTACGCGAGTAAGGGTCGATCCCAC
>NC_029780.3:49688781-49721679 GCF_000817695.3 Arachis duranensis
ATGAATGATGAATAAAACATAAAGATAAAGATAGAGATACTTATGTAATTCATTGGTGGGAATTTCAGACAAGCGTATGGAGATGCTTGGTCCCTTCCGTCTCTCTGCTTTCCCACTGTCTTCATCCAATCCTTGTTACTCCTTTCCATGGCAAGCTGTATGTAGGGTTTCACCGTTGTCTGTGGCTACCTCCCATCCTCTCAGTGAAAATGTTCAACGCACCCTGTCACGGCACGGCTATTCAGCTGTCGATTCTCGATCATGTCGGAATAGAATCCAGTGATTCTTTTGCGTCTGTCACTAACGCCCCACAATCGTGAGTTTGAAGCTCGTCACAGTCATTCAATCATTGAATCCTACTCAGAATACCACAGGCAAGGTTTACACCTTTCGGATTCTCTTGAATGCCACCATCAATTCTAGCTTATACCACGAAGATTCCGGTTAAAGAATCCAAGAGATATCCACCCAATCTAAGGTAGAACGGAGGTGGTTGTCAGGCACACGTTCATAGGTGAGAATGATGATGAGTGTCACAGATCATCACATTCATCAAGTTGAAGAACAAGTGATATCTTAGAACAAGAACAAGCGGAATTGAATAGAAGAACAATAGTAATTGCATTAATACTCAAGGTACAGCAGAGCTCCACACCTTAATCTATGGTGTGTAGAAACTCCACCGTTGAAAATACATAAGAACAAAAGTGATCATTGGCTTCGGCCCCAGAGAGGGAACCAGAAGAACAAAGATGATCTCAGATCCAAAGATACCAAGATAAAAATACAATAGTAAAAGGTCCTACTTATAGAGAACTAGTAGCCTAGGGTTTACAGAGATGAGTAAATGACATAAAAATCCACTTCCGGGCCCACTTGGTGTGTTCTTGGGCTGAGCATTGAAGCATTTTCGTGTAGAGACTCTTCTTGGAGTTAAACGCCAGCTTTTATGCCAGTTTGGGTGTTTAACTCCCATTCTTGTGTCAGTTCCAGCGTTTAACGCTGGGAATTCTGATGGTGACTTTGAACGCCAGTTTGGGCCATCAAATCTTGAGCAAAGTATGGACTATCATATATTGCTGGAAAGCCCAGGATGTCTACGTTCCAACGCCGTTGAGAGCGCGCCAATTGGGCTTCTGTAGCTCCCGAAAATTCTCTTCGAGTGCAGGGAGGTCAGAATCCAACAGCATCTGCAGTCCTTTTCAGCCTCTGAATCAGATTTTTGCTCAGGTCCCTCAATTTCAGCCAGAAAATACCTGAAATCACAGAAAAACACACAAACTCATAGTAAAGTCCAGAAAAGTGAATTTTAACTAAAAACTAATAAAAATATACTAAAAACTAACTAGATCATACTAAAAACATACTAAAAATAATGCCAAAAAGCGTACAAATTATCCGCTCATCAGTTGGCGTGCCATGCCCATGATCTTGTGTTGTTCCAGTAAGTGGCGTGCCACGCCTTGACCTTCAAGTGGCACACCAAAGTGAGTTTTTGGGCCTATCGTGTCACGCCTTCGACACTAAGTGGCACGCTCAGATCTTGCTTGTGATGTCTGGCGTGTCACGCTTGGTTTCTTGATAAACCCCAATTTTGTGGTTTATCTTGTGCTTATTTTGGGGGATTTTATCACGTTTTCTCACATTTATTCAATGAAATAGCATGGTTTTGTAATTCTCCCTTGATATGTGCTTAAATGTGAAAACATGCTTTTTAGGCCCTAAAATAGCTAATTTAATTCACTTTAATTCCATTCGATGCCTTGATATGTTTGTTGAGTGATTTCAGGTTCATAAGGCAAGTATTGAATGGAAGATGTGAGGAGAAAAGCATGCAAAGTGGGAGAAAACTCATGAAGAAATGAAGGAACCGTAAAGCTGTCAAGCCTGACCTCTTCGCATTCAATTGACAATAACTTAAGCTATAGAGGTCCATATGAGGAGTTTTCAGTTGCGTTAGAAAGCTAACATCCGGGGTTTCAAAATGATATAAATTTTGCCATATTTTGCTTCGCGTATAGGGGCACGCACGCGCAATGTGCACGGACGCACCGATTGAGCACGTGACCCACTAAAGAGCAACTTGTGGCCAGCGATTTCTAGCTCATTTTGGGCCCAATCCAACTCATTTCTGATGCTATTGAACCGAAGGATTGAGGGGGGAATGAAAAAAGTAGTCATAGTTTAGTTTTCATCATATTTTAGGTAGAATTCTAGTGAGAGAGGCTCTATCCTCTCTCTATATTTAGGATAGAAATTAGGGTAAAGTTAGGATAATCACTCTCAAATTTCTCTTTCAATTCTTCTTTTGATTTTAATTCTCATTATATTTTAGTGTTCTATTGTCTAAATCTTCTTAGTTTCCCTTGTTGATTTCTTGTTTTTCTCTCTTTTATGTTGATGAACCATTGTTGGATTTTAATTTCTTCTAACACAATTTTATGTTTCCATGTCTCTTTTATGTTTATCTTCATTGCTATCGTTGATTTCTTGCTCATTATGGTTATGGATCTTGTTAATTCTTGCAATTGGTGATGTTTACTTTTATTGCACATTAGGTGTTTGATAGAATGTTTCCTCTAGTTTTTGAGTAGTTTTCTTGACTCTTGGCCTAGGCTAAGGGAATTGGGTGACCTTGAGTCATTGGATCTCAATGATTTGGTGATTTGAGAATCCTTGGTGATCAATTTGATACTCATTAACGCCAACCCACTACTAATCTAATTAGTAGGTAGGTTGGGACTTATGGGTTGATGTGATCAAGCCTATTTGACGTACTTCAAGCTTAGGAGTAGATATTACGTACTTAAAGCTTTTAGGAAGTAGACTTAATAGGTTGGCCTCTCATAATTATCAATGTATGGTTTGTAGACAAGGATGGTAATCTCAATTACCTATGTCTAGCCAAGAGTACTTTTCTATTTCTTTTGTTAGTTCTCTTTACTCTTGGCTTAGGTGGAGTAATTAGTGACGCTTGAGTTATCTAATTTCTTTGATTGATTGACAATGGGAAGTTCCTAATTGATTTGGATACCACTAACACTAGTCTTTCCCTTGGGAGTTGGCTAGGACTTGTGGAATCAAGTTAATTCATCCACTTGACTTTCCTCCTTGGTTAGAGGTTAACGAAGTGGTAGCAATAAACAATTTGTGGTCATAATTAAGGAGGATAATTAGGATAGGACTTCTAATTTTCATACCTTGCCAAGAGCTTTGCTAGTCATTAGTTTATTTTCATTGCCATTTACCTTTCATGCCTATTATCAAAAAACCCCAAAAATATATTTCATAGCCAATAATCATTCACTTCATTGCAACTCCTCGTGAGACGACCCGGAGTCCAAATACTCCGGTTAATTCTTATTTGGGGTTTGTACCTGTGACAAAACCATATTTTAATTTGATGCGAGAGTTATTTGTCGGTTGGGAACTATACTACCAACAGAATTATTTAGTACGAAATTCCTAACCAACACGATTCTTGCCATTAGCTCAAGTGGAACGCCCATATATTTGTTCATTCTTCAAGCTTAGCGTGCCACACCTGGATCTTCAAGTGGCACGCCAAAGTGACTTTCAGAACTGGCGTGCCACGCCTTCGACTTCAAGTGGCACGTCCATGATGGTTGATGGAACCGGTGTGCCACGCCCAACCTAGCTTTCCACGCCCTTCATGTGATCCTCTTCTTTGCTCTCTGGGATTTATTACTAGCGTGCCACGCCCAGTCCTTGGCGTGCCACGCCCACATGCATGCTTGGATCTCCTTTCTGGAATTTAGTACTGGCGTGCCACGCTTGGCTCCTGGCGTGCCATGCCCTTGTATTCTTATGGCGTTTGTCCTCAAGTGACACGCCAGTTTCACACGCCCAGCTTCTTGCTTGTCTTCTTCCCATTTTTGATGCCTTTTTTCACCTGCAATTCAGCACAACTCATCTTCAAGGTAGTGTACCATAATATCCATCAAATAATGCATGAATTGTACTGATCAAATGAGATTTGTGCTCTTTTATGGTCTTTTTATGCAAGAAAGAAAGGTAAATGATGCAAGTCATCAATAGAGCAAAAGTGGAAGTAATTGAAAAATTACCTCCACCTTGTAATGTCAAAGCAATCAGAAGCTTTTTGGGACATGCTGGGTTCTATAGGAGGTTTGTTAAAGATTTTTCAAAGATTGCAAAACCCCTTAGCAACCTACTTATCTCAAATACTCCTTTTGTTTTTGATAGATGATGCATGAAAACTTGTCTCTCAACAAATTTCCCTTCGGCAAGTATACCGAATTGTCGTCAAGTAAAACTCACAATAGAGTGAGGTCGAATCCCACAAGGATTGATTGGTCAAGCAACTTTAGTTAGAAGAATATGCTAGTTAAGCTAAATAGAATTTAGATTGGGAACTTGTAGGAAATTAAATGACTGGAAAGTAAATAACAGAAATTAAAGTGTAGAATCTTAAATGGGGATTTGGGGAAATTAACATGAATATAAATGGCAGAAAGTAAAGAGAATGGGTAAGATAAAAAATGGGGTAATCATTGGGTTCAGGAGATGTTGCATTCTCTGGATCAAGTTCATTCTCATCTCTTCCTCAATCAATGCATTCATTAATCTCCTTGGCAATCTTAAGTGATTGGATCCCAATTCCTTAGCAATCCAATCTCTCTAAGCTTGAACAATTGCCCAATTCTTTGATTTAATTGCTCATGGGAAGAGATGAAGTATGGTCACTAAGTATACCACATGTATTTCCAAATCAAAGTATTGGGAGGATTACATGTCACTATATCCGCCCAAACCCCAATTTGGTCCAACATGAGAAAGCATTTCTAGCATGATCTCCTCATCCCTTTTCCAAGGCTCAAAGGAGATCCAATTATGGAGAGTTTCTTTTCCAAGACAACTAACCAATTGAATTAAGATCGAAAGCTTTCTAGTAAGATCAAGAGAAAAGAAAGAAGAAGAAGAATGAAAACTATAATTGATCCATCAAATTACAACAGAGCTCCCTAACCCAGTGAAAGGGGTTTAGTTGTTCATAGCTCTAGAAAGGAAAAATGGCAGAAAAGAAGAATCCATGCTAAAAGTGCAGAAAAGTAAATATACAGAGAGTAGTTCCCAAAAGTGCCAAGCTTCTCTATAGTTCAAAACTAATCCTATATATACTACTCTTCTTGATCTTCTAGTGAGTTCTTCAAGTCTTGGATGTGGGCTCTGGATCTTGAGTTGAAGCAGTTCTCATCTTTTGTGGGCCCAGCTTGCAGAGAAATACGAATTAGGCTTGGGTATTTAGTGAGCTTAACGTTGAGTGCTATTGTAGGTTCGAGAACGTTAGTGGCATTCACTTTTTCCACTAACGTTCCACCCTTATGTATCCACGTTAACTCCAACGTTAGTGGTCTTAACGTGACCACTAACGTTGCCTTCTCAATTTTTGGCCAACGTTATTGGGACTCACTTTTCCCAATAACGTTGGCTTATACCCCTTCGCGAACGTTATTGGGAATCACTTTTCCCATTAACATTGCTTGGTGCCTTTTGTTCCTACGTTAGAGTTCACGTTAGTGTAGCTAACGTGACTCTTAACGTGGGTATGTTTCACCTTCGAGAGTGTTAGTGACACTCACCTTTGTCACTAACGCTCCAAATGCCCAAATTCTCTACGTTAGAACTCACGTTAACTAAGTTAACGTGGCTCTTAACGTAGTAGTGATGCCATCTTCCAACGTTAGTGACAAAAGTGAGTGTCACTAACGTTGGCTCTTTGATCTCAACTTCACGTTAACTTTCACTTTAATGGTCTTAACGTAAAAGTTAACGTAGGCAATGCTAGTTGGTCCAACGTTAGTGACAAAAGTGAGTGTCACTAACGTTGGCTTTTGTTTTCCTCTTCCATGTTAGAGTTCACGTTAACTAAGTTAACGTGACTCTTAACGTGGATCATTGCCAAGTTCTCCAACGTTAGTGGTGTTCACTTTTACCACTAACGTTGGAGGAAAATGTTATTGGTGCTCACGTTTTCTCTTAACGTTGGAGTTCCCTTTTTCTTCTACGTTAACTACCACATTAACTTAGTTAACGTGGCAAGTAACGTGAGCTTTGGATGGCTTCGCAGGCATTATTGGTGATCACTTTTCTCATTAACGTTGCAAGCTTTTCACCATTCCACGTTAGTGTTCACGTTAACTAGGTTAACGTGAATACTAACGTGGTTCTTCCTTGCTTCCTTTGCCCTGAAATCAAGCAATTAAAGTGCATCAAAGATCTAGCCAAAGTCATGAGATTATGCATCATCAATTTATCATGCAATTCTAGCAAAATACTCATGAAATTATGCAAAGTTCACAAAATTTGCTTTAATCAAGGTGTAAGTGTAATTTCATCCAAAACTTGCCTTATTCACTAAGAAAATGCATGAAACTATCCTAAAACAGTAAAGAAAAGGTCAGTGAAACTGGCCTAGATGCCCTGGCATCACAACACCAAACTTAAAGCTTTCTTGTCCCTAAGCAAGTACTGAAGCATAAGAAGAATGAAATGAAAGAACAAGAAGATAAAATAGAAGTAGCATTCCAGGTTTATGGGGTTTCATGCATAGCAACTTAGGTTCTTTCCCTTTAGGTTTCAAGCCTTTATCAACTCCTTAGTCACTTTCTTGATTGCATCCTTTGAGACTTCTTTCTTATTGATCCTTCCTTTTTTTTCAAAGTTTATTTTTCTTTTTGCTAAGTGCTTTGTAAGAGGGCGACTCTTTATGATAAGCTTTCAGCCAACACTCCCAAACCAGTTGGTTTAAGGTGCTAGGTGTTAAGACACCCCTAAGGACTTACTCCCTCAAGTCTCTTTTCCTCATACATACACACCACAGGCACATGGTTTGTTATTTTTCCTTTCTTGAGACCTTTGTGTACAGCACCTCTTTGGGTTACTAAGTATTCTATAGCAAAGGTTACTCTTAACAGTGGACTTTCAGCTGATAATCCTGGATTAGTTAATCCAAGTTACCAAGTGATAAAGCATCCCTAAGAGCTTATTCATCCAAGTATATCCCTTGCATATAAACACCACAGATACATGCCTCAATTTTGAAACCCTTGGTGCCTAGCATTGTTTCTTATTGTGTTTCTTTCTTTTTCACTTTTATTGCTCTTTCTCTTTTTTTATTGGGATCTTATTGTTTAGTTAGTCTCAAAGGATGTGTCTCAAACATAGGACTCATGATAGATAGTTGCTTTCTTTCCTTATTTGGTGAACCAACTTAGCTTACTAATCATCCTACCACAAACATTTAGAATGCACTTTATAAAATAACTCCACTCTTGTTCTTTTCATAACATTTTCTTTTTGATTAACTTAAAGAGACAAGCATACAAGTAAGAAAGATGAAAGTGAACACTCAAGACATTAAGCTAGCACATTTAGATGTGAATAAAGAGGAACAAGTAAAAGATGTAGGTTCTATTCAATCATTTTTCACCTAGAGTTCTGCATTTCGAGATGGTTTGAAACAACCTCATGATATCTTCCTTGGTATTCTCGTCCTAGTATTTGCATCCCTGTCTGTTTCCTTGGATGATGGGGTATGCTCATTCCCTGAGATTGATTGAATTCCTGCAACACTATTGAAAGTTGCTTGTTCTCCAAGCACTTGGAAAAGGGTTAGCATGCATGTGTGCTTGAGAGCTTCAGAACTTAACTTGGTGTGTGAACACCAAACTTAGTTCTTTGCTTACTTGACAAATTGGATGCATGTAAGAATCTTGTGTGCTTTTTATTAAGAAACAACTATGAGCTAAAAAGATAATCTATATTTTAGAGGTTAAGCCTCTTTCAAGTAAATTCTCTAATTGCTAGAGGAATGCTTCATCACTAAGGGTTGCAATGCACTCTTCAGCTGGAGTTTTGGTGGGACACCAAACTTAGAGCCCTATATTCACCCTTGAATTATTTTTGGTGTGTAACACCAAATTTAGCTCCTCACACTATAGAGAATCCAACTTGAAATTTTTATTGAAAGACTTATGAAAAGGAAATTGCCTCAGGTTGGGTTGCCTCCCAACAAAACGCTTTTTAAGCATCGGTAGCTTGACGATTCTTTCCTTAGTTGAGGTTATACTTCTGTTTGGGGTCTCCCCCATGCTGCCCAAGTAGTGTTTGAGTCTTTGTCCATTCACAGTGAATCTTCTCTTTGAGCCTTCTTCCATTATTTCTATGTGTCCATAAGGTGAGACTTTTGTGACTAAAAAGGGTCCCGACCATCTTGATTTGAGTTTCCCAGGGAAGAGTTTCAGTCTAGAGTTGTAGAGAAGCACATGTTGCCCTTCTTCGAAACTTTTGGGTACCAAATTGAGATCATGTCTCCTTTTTGCTTTTTCCTTATAGATCTTGGTATTTTCATAGGCTTGAGATCTAAATTCTTCCAATTCTTGAAGCTGCATGACCCTTTTTTCACCAGCAGCAGTGCTATCTAGGTTCAGTGGTTTAAGGGCCCAGGAGGCCTTGTGCTCTAGCTCTAATGGCAAGTGACAAGCCTTACCATACACCAGTTGATATGGGGACATCCCAATTGGTGTTTTGAAGACTGTCCTGTATGCCCAAAGAGCATCATCTAGCTTCTTCGCCCAGTCCTTTCTTGATATCCCCATAGTCTTTTCCAGAATCCTCTTCAACTCTCGGTTAGATATCTCTGTTTGCCCACTTGTTTAGGGATGATAAGGTGTGGCAACCTTATGCTTCACCCCATATCGCAGGAGTAGGGCTTCCAATGGTCTATTGCAGAAATGACTCCCTCCGTCACTGATGAGGCCTCGTGGAACTCCAAACCTGGTGAAGATATTCCTTCGAAGAAAGTTTATGACTACCTTGTTATCATTAGTTGGGGTCGCCACTGCCTCCACCCACTTAGATACATAGTCTACTACCACCAAGATAAACTTGTTTGAATATGAGGGTGGGAATGGTCCCATGAAATAGATTCCCCATACATCAAACAGTTCAAGTTCTAGAATGTATTGTTGTGGCATCTCATTTCTCTTGGGCAGGTTGCCAGCCCTTTGGCATTCGTTGCAGCTTCTCACTAATTCCTTAACATCTTTGAAGATAGTGGGCCAGAAGAACCCACATTGCAGCACCTTTGCGGCAGTTCTTTCTCCTCCAAAGTGACCTCCATAACTAGCACTATGGCAACTCCACAGGACCTTTTGTCCTTCTTCTTCTGAGATGCACCTCCTAAGGATTCCATCTAAGCATTTCTTAAAGAGATAGGGTTCATCCTAAATGAAATACTTGGCATCATTGATGAGTTTCCTTCTTTGATATTTGTTGATTCCAGGGGGTAAGTCACCGGCTGCTTTAAAATTGGAAATATTCGCAAACCATGGTGCTTTATGAATCATCATTAGCTGCTCATGTGGGAAGAATTCATTTACACTTGTATCATGGGCATCATCCTTCTCACAAGGGATTCTGGATAGATGGTCTGCCACTTTGTTCTCCACACCCTTTTTGTCTCTAATTTCAATGTTGAACTCCTGCAACAATATGATCCATCTGATTAGTCTTGGTTTTGACTCTTGTTTGGCAAATAGATATTTGAGTGCTGTGTGATCAGTGAAAACAATAACTTTAGAGCCAATAAGATATGATCTAAATTTGTCAAATACAAAAAAATATTGCTAGCAACTCCTTTTCGGCAGTGGTATAATTCCTTTGAGTATCATTAAGGACCTTGCTGGCATAGTATATCACATGCACCAAATTTTCTTTTCTCTGCCCTAACACTACCCCAACTGCGAAATTAGATGCATCACACATCAGTTCAAATGGTAAATTCCAATCAGGTGGGGTGATGATAGGAGCTGAGGATAGCCTCTTTATCAAGTTTTCAAATGCTAGCATGCATTTCTCATCAAAAATAAATGGTGTATCAGACATCAGGAGATTGCTTAAGGGCTTGGCTATCTTTGAAAAATCTTTAATAAACCTTCTGTAGAAGCCAGCATGTCCCAAAAAGCTCCTAATTGCCTTGATATCACTTCGTGGAGGTAACTTTTCAATTAGCTCCACCTTAGCTCTGTCTACCTCAATGCCTTGATTAGAAAATTTATGGCCAAGAACTATTCCCTCTATCACCATGAAATGACATTTTTCCTAGTTCAAGACTAAATTGGTTTCTTGACATCTTTTCAATACCGAGGCAAGATGGTTTAGGCAATTAGGGAAGGAATCTCCAAATACTGAGAAGTCATCCATGAAAACTTCAATGAACTTCTCTATCATATCTGAAAAGATGGAGAGCATGCAGCATTGAAAAGTTGCGGGTGCATTACATAGCCCAAATGGCATGCGCCTGTAGGCAAACACTCCATATGGGCAGGTGAATGATGTTTTCTCTTGGTCTCTTGGATCAACCACTATTTGGTTATATCCTGAATAACCATCTAGAAAACAATAATATGCATGTCCCGCAAGTCTTTCCAACATTTGATCCATGAAGGGAAGTGGAAAATGATATTTTCTTGTGACTTCATTGAGCTTCCTATAGTCAATACACATTCTCCAGCCTGTGATGGTTCTTGTAGGGATTAGCTCATTCCTTTCGTTGGGCACTATAGTGATTCTGCCTTTCTTGGGAACCAGTTGAACTGGACTGACCCATTGACTATCTGAAATTGGATAGATTACTCCTCCCTGCCACAACTTCATAACTTCTTTCTGCACTACTTCCTTCATTGCTGGATTTAACCTTCTTTGGGGTTGAATGGAAGGTTTGGCACCTTCTTCCATGAGTATCTTATGCATGCATATGGCTGAACTGATTCCTTTCAAGTCAACAAGTGTCCATCGAATGGCATCCTTATGCTTTTGTAAGACTTGAAGCAACTCTTCCTCTTGTTCTTGGCTAAGGGCTGAATTTATGATCACTGGATAACTTTTATTTTCTCCCAAGTATGCATACTTGAGAGTGGTTGGTAGTGCTTTAAGCTTCAGTTTGGGCACTTCTTTTCTTTCCTTCTTTTCTTTTAGCACGCCTTGAACATGTATTTCAGCGGCTACAACTTCTTTGCTTGCTGCTAATTCTTCTTCTGTTGATGCTTCAAGTTCTTCTTCAAGAGTTTCTTGTACCAAGGCTTCTACAGAGTCTAACCTCATACATTCTCCCAATGAGTTGTGTGGGTAACTCATGGCCTTAAACACATTGAATATCATTTTCTCCTCGTGTAATCTAAGGACAAGTTCACCCTTTTGGACATCAATAATGGCCCCGGCAGTGGCTAAAAATGGCCTTCCCAGGATGATGGAAGTCTTAGCTCCTTCCTCCATGTCTAATACCATGAAATCTGCTGGAAAGATGAAGTCTCCCACCATCACCAACAAATCTTCTACTATCCCATGGGGAAATTTGAATGATCTGTCTGCTACTTGCAGGGCCATTCTTGTTAGTTTGGCTTCCTCAATCTTTATTTTTTTCATTATTGCTAGAGACATTAGATTTATGCTTGCTCCTAGATCACATAAGGCCTTTTCCACAGTGATTTCTCCAATGATACAAGGGATTTGGAAACTCCCAAGATCTTTCAATTTCTGGGGCAATTTGTGTTGGATGATGGCGCTGCATTCTTCCGTGAGTACTACAGTCTCATTGTTCTTCCAGCTTCTATTTTTGGTCATCAATTCCTTCAAGAACTTGTCATAGAGTGGCATTTGCTCTATTGCTTCAGCAAAGGGTATGTTTATTTGTAGTTTCTTGAAGATTTCCAAGAATCTTGAGAATTGGTTGTCTTCTCCCCTCTTCTTTAATTGCAGTTGCTGGGGGTATGGAGCCTTTGAGAGGCATGGTTTGAGCGCTTCTCCTTCTTGATGTGACTTAAGGGTTGAGGTTTGAGTTTCCTCGTGTTCCTTGTTTTCTTCATCCAATTTCTTCTCTGGTGGTTTTTTGTGGGTCTCCTTCAATTCCTTCCCACTTCTGAGGGTGATAGCTTGACATTCCTCCTTTGGTATTGAGTTAATATTGCTGCAATTGTTGTGTCCAAGGGCTTGCTTGAATAAGAATTCAATCTGTGTTTCCAATTTCTTGATGGCAGCATCTTGATTTTGCATGTTGGATTGCACTTCTTCCCGAAAAGCTTTACTATCTTGCATTTCCTTGCATAGATTTTCAAGTAGAGCATCAATCTTTGATAGCCTATCTTTGGTTATTGATGATGGGTTGAGATTAGGTGGTTGAGAAGGGTGGTTAGATGGATGTTGGTAGGATCTCTGTGAGGTGTGTTGATGAGTTACATTGTTGTTGGAATTGAGGTTGTGGCATCTCTGATCTTGCCCTTGGTCTTGTTGATTTCCCCATCCAAAGTTGGGGTGATTTCTCCATCCAGAGTTATAAGTTTTTGAGTATGGATCATGGACTTGTCTAGGTGAGTTTCCAACATAATTGGCTTGCTCCCAATCACCTTCTTCTCCTATATTCACTCCTTCTTGAGCTGGTGATGAAGTGATGGCTGCTGCAACTTGGTTCTCCTCCACCTTCTTGGTAAGATCTGCTAGCTGCTTGGTGATCATCTTGTTTTAAGCTAACAATGCATCCATGTGGTTCAGCTCCATTACTCCTCTGGTGTTACTTCTTTCGGAGGCATAGAAGTAGTCATTCTCAGCAACTGTTTCAATGACATCTATGGCTTCTTCAATGGTTTTCTTCGTGTTTAGAGAGCCTCCTGATGAATGATCCACAGCCTTCTTTGACTCATATGAAAGACCTTCATAGAAGATGTAAAGTTGAACCCATTCATTGAACATCTCTGGTGGGCATCTTCTTGTTAGATCTTTGTACCTCTCCCATGCTTCATAAAGAGTCTCACCATCTTGTTGCCTAAAAGTTTGCACCTCAGCTCTCAGCCTGTTGATCCTTTGAGGAGGGTAAAATCTTGCCAAAAACTTATTCACCACATCTTCCCAATTTGTTAAGCTCTCCTTTGGGAAGGATTCAAGCCATTTGGATGCCTTGTCCCTGAGTGAAAAAGGGAACAAGAGCAGTCTATAGACATCTGGATGGATTCCATTGGACTTCACAGTGTCACAAATTCTCAAGAAGGTGGTTAGATGTTGATTGGGGTCTTCTTGCGCACTTCCTCCAAATGAACAATTGTTCTGAACAAGAGTGATGAGCTGGGGTTTTAGTTTGAAATTGTTGGCATGTATGGTAGGCTTCTGAATGCTGCTTCCACAGTTTCCTAGATTAGGATTGATATAGGAGCCTAGAACTCTCCTCTCTTGCCCAGCACGGTTTGCATGGCCTTCTCTAGCATGGTCGTGAGCTTCTTCTTCATGATTGTTCTCCAAATTCTCTTCCATGTTGGGTTCAAAGTACTCTTCCTCTTCTTCCTCAGCACCAATAATTCTTTTCCATCTAGCTTCCCTTCTTAGTCTCCAAAGGGTCCTTTCAGGTTCTGAATCGAAGGATGTTAAAACTCCTTCTCTTCTCCCTGTCATACAACAGACAAATTGCACAGCAGGAGATAAAATGAAGAAACTATTCTTGTTAGAGTAATTGTTTGTGTGAGTGATGCAAATTATCAAACAGTTAGTGGGTTAGTGAGCAAAATTGTAAACAACAGAAAAGAAAGAAAGAATGAAAAAAAATAAAGAGGGTGCAGGGGATGAGGAAGAAACTAAAATGAACTAAAAGAAATTGACTGAATCAAATAAACAAAAAGAAAAATGCTCAATCTAGTGATCTTCAAACTTAATCATTGTTGATTCAAAATCAATCCCCAGCAACGGAGCCATAAACTTGATGCATGAAAACCTGTCTCTCAACAAATTTCCCTTCGACAAGTATACTGAATTATCGTCAAGTAAAACTCACAATAGAGTGAGGTCGAATCCCACAAGGATTGATTGGTCAAGCAACTTTAGTTAGAAGAATATGCTAGTTGAGCTAAACAGAATTTAGATTGGGAACTTGCAGGAAATTAAATGACTGGAAAGTAAATAGCAGAAATTAAAGTGCAGAATCTTAAATGGGGATTTGGAGAAATTAACATGAATATAAATGGCAGAAAGTAAAGAGAATGGGTAAGATCAGAAATGGGGTAATCATTGGGTTCAGGAGATGTTGCATTCTCCGGATCAAGTTCATTCTCATCTCTTCCTCAATCAATGCATTCATTAATCTCCTTGGCAATCTTAAGTTATTGGATCCCAATTCATTGGCAATCTAATCTCTCTAAGCTTGAACAATTGCCCAATTCCTTGATTTAATTGCTCATGGGAAGAGATGAAGTATAGTCACTGATTATACCACATGTATTTCCAAATCAAAGTGTTAGGAGGATTACATGTCACTATATCCACCCAAACCCCAATTTGGTCCAACATGAGAAAGCATTTCTAGCATGATCTCCTCATCCCTTTTCCAAGGCTCAAAGGAGATCCAATTACGGAGTTTCTTTTCAAGACAACTAACCAATTGAATTAAGATCGAAAGCTTTCTAGTAAGATCAAGAGAAAAGAAAGAAGAAGAAAAATGAAAACCATAATTGATCCATCAAATTACAACAGAGCTCCTTAACCCAATGAAAGGGGTTTAGTTGTTCATAGCTCTAGAAAGGAAAAATGGCAGAAAAGAAGAATCCATGCTAAAAGAGCAGAAAAGTAAATATACAGAGAGTAGTTCCCAAAAGTGCCAAGCTTTTCTATAGTTCAAAACTACTCCTATATATACTACTCTTCTTGATCTTCTAGTGAGTTCTTCAAGTCTTAGATGTGGACTCTGGATCTTGGAGTTGAAGCAGTTCTCATCTTTAGTGGGCCCATCTTGCAGAGAAATATGAATTAGGCTTGGGTATTTAGTGAGCTTAACGTTGAGTGCCATTGTGGGTTCGAGAACGTTAGTGGCATTTACTTTTTCCACTAACGTTCCACCCTTATGTATCCACGTTAACTCCAACGTTAGTGATCTTAACGTGACCACTAATGTTGCCTTCTCAATTTTTGGCCAACGTTATTGGGACTCACTTTTCCCAATAACGTTGGCTTATACCCCTTCGCGAAAGTTATTAGGAATCACTTTTCCCATTAACGTTGCTTGGTTCCTTTTGTTCCTACGTTAGAGTTCACGTTAACGTGACTCTTAACGTGGGTGTGTCTCACCTTCGAGAGTGTTAGTGACACTCACCTTTGTCACTAACGCTCCAAATGCCCAAATTCTCTAAATTATAACTCACGTTAACTAAGTTAACGTGGCTCTTAACGTAGTAGTGATGCCATCTTCCAACGTTAGTGACAAAAGTGAGTGTCACTAACGTTGGCTCTTTGATCTCAATTCCACGTTAACTTTCACATTAATGGTCTTAATGTGAAAGTTAACGTAGGCAATGCTAGTTGGTCCAACGTTAGTGACAAAAGTGAGTGTCATTAACGTTGGCTTTTGTTTTCCTCTTCCACATTAGAGTTCACGTTAACTAAGTTAACGTGACTCTTAATGTGGATCATTGCCAATTTCTCCAACGTTAGTGGTGTTCACTTTTACCACTAACGTTGGAGGAAAACGTTATTGGTGTTCACTTTTCTCTTAACGTTGGAGTTCCCTTTTTCTTCTACGTTAACTACCACGTTAACTTAGTTAACGTGGCAAGTAACATGAGCTTTGGATGGCTTCGCAGGCGCTATTGGTGATCACTTTTCTCATTAACGTTGCAAGCTTTTCACCATTCCACGTTAGTGTTCACGTTAACTAGGTTAACGTGAATACTAACGTGGTTTTTTCTTGCTTCCTTTGCCCTAAAATCAAGCAATTAAAGTGCATCAAAGCTCTAGCCAAAGTCATGAGATTATGCATCATCAATTTATCATGGAATTCTAGCAAAATACTAATGAAATTATGCAAAGTTCACAAAAGTTGCTTGAATCAAGGTGTAAGTGTAATTTCATCCAAAACATGCCTTATTCACTAAGAAAATACTTGAAACTACCCTAAAACAGTAAAGAAAAGGTCAGTGAAACTGGCCTAGATGCCCTGGCATCAATAGAGAATGCATGGTAGCCTTTTATGAACTCAAAAAGAGACTGTCCTCTGTACCTATTATAGCACCACCATGTTGGGATCTTCCCTTTGAACTAATGTGTGATGCATCTGATTTTGCTGTTGGTGCTGTCCTAGGACAGGGGAAAGACAAGTAAGTACATGTAATCTACTATGCTAGCAAGGTCCTTAATGAGAATCAAAGGAACTATACCACCACAGAGAAAGAACTTTTGGCCATAGTTTTTGCTTTTGATAAATTTAGATCATATCTCATTGGCTCAAAAGTAATTGTGTTCATTGACCATGCAGCACTCAAGTACTTGCTTACCAAACAAGAATCTAAGCCCAGATTGATAAGGTGGATCCTGCTGCTCCAAGAATTTGATATTGAGATTAAAGACAGGAGCAGAGCAGAGAACAAGGTAGCTGACCACCTCTCAAGGATTCCACAAGAAGAAGAAATACAGTAAGTAGCAGTAAATGAAAGCTTTCCATATGAATAATTGATGATGATTCGAGTAGCCCCTTGGTTTGCAGGCATAGCTAACTTCAAGGCTATTGGGGAGCTACCAACTAACATCAAGAAGCACATGAGGAAGAAGCTAATCAAGGATGCCAAATACTACATCTGGGACGACCCCTACTTGTTCAAAAAGTGTATTGATGGTGTCCTAAGAAGATGTATCTCCCATGAAGAAAGGCAGGAAGTATTATGGCAGTGCCATGGGTCAGCATATGGAGGTCACTTCAGTGGAGAAAAGACAGCAGCAAAAGTGCTCCAATCCGGATTTTACTGGCCAACAGTTTTTAAGGATGCCAAGGAAATGGTGTCAAGATGTGATGAATGTCAAAGGGCTGGTAATCTAACCAAGAGGAATGAGATGCCACAGCAATACATACTAGAGCTGGAACTATTTGATGTATGGGGAATAGATTTTATGGGACCCTTCCCGACCTCCTACTCAAATAGCTACATATTAGTGGTTGTTGATTATGTTTCAAGATGGGTAGAGGCCATAGCGACTGCAACAAATGACAACAAGGTTGTGATAAGCTTCTTGAGAAGGAATATCTTCAGCAGATTTGGAGTTCCCAGAGCTCTCATTAGCGATGGAGGGTCACACTTCTGCAACAAACAATTGGAAGCACTCCTTCTCAGATATGGAGTCAAACACAAAGTGGGAACTCCATACCACCTACAGACCAACGGCCAAGCCGAGATCTCCAACAGAGAGCTGAAACGGATACTTGAAAAAACTGTTGGAAGTTTAACAAAGGACTGGTCTAGGAAGCTAGATGATGCTCTATGGGCCTACAGGACAGCTTTCAAGACTCCCATTAGGATGTCACCATACCAACTAGTATTTGGCAAGGCTTGCCACTTACCAGTTGAACTGGAGCATAGAGACTTCTAGGCTCTAAAACTACTGAATTTTGATGAGAAAGCTGTTGGAGAGAAGAGATTGATGCAACTCAATGAACTGGAAGAGTTTAGAAATCAAGCATATGAGAATGCAAAAATCTACAAAGAAAATACAAAAAGGTGGCATGACCAAAAGATAGCAAGAAGAGAGTTCACTGAAGGGCAGAAGGTGTTACTCTACAACTCAAGACTCAAGTTCTTCCCTGGAAAACTTAAGTCTCAATGGTTAGGACCTTTCACCATACTCAAGGTGTTTTCCTATGGTCATGTGGAGCTCATGGAAGACAAGACCCAGAGAACTTTTTCTGTCAATGGTCATAGACTCAAACACTACATGGGAGGCTCATTGGAGGAGCAGAGAGTGAGCTACAAGCTCAGCTAAAGATGAAAGAATGTCTAGCTAATGACAATAAAGAAGCGCTAGTTGGGAGGCACCCCAACACTTTATCCTTTTTAATTTAATTACTTTTCTTAAATGAAGTTTAAATTCTATGAAGTAGATAGCTTAATTTCAGTAATTAGGAATTAGTTTACAATTGTAGATTAGAAAGTTTGATGTTAGCTTTGATAGTTAGATCTTCTTTACACTCTTTTGTTTCTTTTTATTTGGGATTTGCAACTTGATGAATGCATAACTAATGATGAGTGAATGGGCTGAGAACTAGCTAAAGTGTTAAGTTTGGTGTGGCCTCTTACCCACTTAATCTAGGCTTACAAACAATTAACAAGTTTGATTTTGAAGAGTAAGCCCAGAGATTAAGTTTGGTGTGGCCACCACCAATGATAACATAGCAGCCCAAATCACCCAATTTGAAAGCACTTAATATTTTGGGTAAGGAATGAACATGATTTAATGAGTTCAGAGGAGTTTGGAATCAAAAGAAAATAAAAAGATTGATATTATTCCACTCTTATGAACACATTAAATACACAATGATGAAATCAATTTATTAAGATGCCAAGAAATTAAGTTTGGTGTCCCAAGGGACACCCATCAGTTGCAACCCAATTTATTCTTAATAAGAAGGAATGTGAAGAGGTTATTTTATCATCACTAATGGGTTCAGTTTCAATTTCAGGAGAGAAGATGGGGCCCACATGGTAAACAACTCACAAAACAAGGAAGTCAAAGTGTACTTGCACTTTGGAACTCAACACACGCAGAAGACACAGTGAGAAAAGAGTTGGCGCCTCTTCCCACGCTAGGCGCCACTTCCCAATGTGGGAAAACATTTAATCCCTTTTATTTCCCACCTTCGAACAACATCATTCACCCATTATAAAAGCCTTACTCCCCATCTCCTCTCCCACTTCAACAACCCTACAACACTCACCTTCGTATATCCTTTCTTCTTCTTCTATCCCCTATTTTCTTTCTTTTTCTTGATTGGGACAATCAAGTCCTAAGTTTGGTGTTGGAGCAAAACCTTATTTTGCCTTCTCTTTCTTTCACCCCCCTATTTTTTCACACTCTCCAACCTAAGGGCACCACCAAAAAGCTCAGCCTCAAAGAAAAGAAGAACCAGGGAACCAACCTTTGGATCCTCAAGCTCTTTCAACACCTATATATTCCTCTCTGCATTCAACCAAAACCAATTTTATGGTTGGGTGAGTGAGAGGGAAATCATTCTAGAAGTTGGATTCTAACTAGGGAGGAATGAACACATCAAAATCAACATTGAGATTGAACATAGGGGTTGGTCACTACTACGCAACCCACCAAGGAAAGTGGTAGAAAGCTTGGTGAGGGAGTTCTATGAAGAGATAATGAAGCAACAAGACCTTGGGTTTGAGAAAATTTTGAACGAAATATGTGTGATGAACGTGCAGTAGATCAATGACAAGGATGGGATACCCAACCAATTGAGGAGAAGAGATTTGAGCCCCCAAGCTAGAGGGTGGCTAGAATTTGTGAGGAGGTCCCTAATCCCCACATTCAACACTTCGAAGGTGACCAAGGAGAGAGCTGTGCTCATCTACAGCATCATGAGAGGAGAGAACATCAATGTGGGGGAGATGATTGCCAACAACATCAACAAAGTGCTGAAAAGCACCAGTGACAACACTTGGTTGGCATTCTCCAGCCTCATACAAAGGCTGTGTGATGAAGCTGGAGTTGAAAAGATTATTGATGAGGTGCTTGTGAAGCAAGATAAGTTCATCACTTCCAAGAAGATGGCAAAAGTGGTGGCTGTCCACCCACTCAATGATGCCAAGGCATCTAGGCCAGTTCACTGACCTTTTCTTTGCTGTTTTAGGGTAGTTTCATGCATTTTCTTAGTGAATAAGGCAAGTTTTGGGTGAAAATACACTTACATATTGATTCAAGCAACTATTGTGAATTTTGCATAATTTCATGAGATTTTTGCTAGAATTGCATGATAACTTGATGATGCACAATCTCATGACTTTGGCTAGAGCTTTGATGCACATTAATTGCTTGATTTCAGGACAAATGAAGCATGGAAGAACCACGTTAGCAATCACGTTAACTTAGTTAATGAGAACACTAACGTGGAATGGCAATGAGCTTGCAACGTTAATGAGAAAAGTGATCACTAATAACGCCTGCGAAGCCATCCATAGCTCACGTTAATAGCCACGTTAACTAAGTTAATGTGGTAGTTAACGTAGAAGAAAAAGGGGAACTCCACGTTAATGAGAAAAGTGAACACCACTAACGTTGGGAAACTAGGCAATGCCCCACGTTAAGAGTCACGTTAACTTAGTTAACGTGAACTCTAACGTGGAAGAGGAGCAACAACGCCAACGTTAGTGACACTCACTTTTGTCACTAACGTTGGATCATTAGCATTGCCTACGTTAATTCTCACGTTAAGATTGTTAACATGAAAGTTAACGTGGAGTTGAATTCAAAGAACCAACGTTAGTGACACTCACTTTTGTCACTAACGTTGGGAGATGGCTTCATTTACTACGTTAAGAGCCAAGTTAACTTAGTTAACGTGAGTCCTAACGTAGGAACTTTAGGCTATTGGAGCGTTGGTGACAGAAGTGAGTGTCACTAACTCTCTCGAAGGTGAAGAACACCCATGTTAAGAGCCACATTAGCTAAGCTAACGTGAGACTTAACGTAGGGGCAAGAGGCAAGCCAACGTTAATGGGAAAACTGAGTCCCATTAATGTTTGCGAAAAGGGGCACAAGCCAACGTTAATGGGAAAAGTGAGTCCCATTAACGTTGGCCAAGGATTGAATAGGAGACGTTAGTAGTCACGTTAAGACTACTAACGTTGGAGTTAACGTGGGTATATAAGGGTGGAACGTTAGTGAAAAAAGTGAATGTCACTAACGTTCTCGCACCCAAAAAGGTGACTCAATGTTAATCCCACTAAATGCCCAAGCCTAACTCATATTTCTCTGCAAGCTGGGCCCACTATAGATGAGAACTGCTTCAACTCAAGGTCCAGAGCCCACATCCAAGACTTGAAGAACTCACTAGAAGATCATGAGGAGTAGTATATATAGGAGTAGTTTTGAACTAGAGAGAAGCTTGGCACTTCTGGGCACTACTCTCTATAGATTTACTTTTTCTGCACTTTAACATGGATTCTTCTTTTCTGCTATTTTTCATTTCTAGAGCTATGAACAACTAAACCCCTTTCATTGGGTTAGGGAGCTCTGTTGTAATTTGATGGATCAATTATAGTTTTCATTCTTCTTCTTCTTTCTTTTCTCTTGATCTTACTAGAAAGCTTTCAATCTTAATTCAATTGGTTGGTTGTCTTGGAAAAGAAACTCTCCATAATTGGATCTCCTTTGAGCCTTGGAAAAGGGATGAGGAGATCATGCTAGAAATGCTTTCTCATGTTGGACCAAATTGGGGTTTGGATGGATATTGTGACATGTAATCCTACCAACACTTTGATTTGGGAATACATGTGGTATAATCAGTTACCACACTTCATCTCTTCCCATGAGCAATTAAATCAAGGAATTGGGCAATTGTTCAAGCTTAGAGAGATTGGATTACCAAGGAATTGGGATCCAATCACTTAAGATTGCCAAGGAGATCAATGAAAGCATTGATTAAGGAAGAGATGAGAATGAACTTGATCCGAAGAATGCAACATCTCCTGAACCCAATGATTTCCCTATATCTTATCTTACCCATTCTCTTTACTTTTTGCCATTTAATTTCATGCTTATTACCCCAACTCCCTATTTAAGATTCTGCACTTTAATTCCTGCTATTTACTTTCCAGTCATTTAATTTTCTACAAATTCTAAATCCAATTTCTGCTCAGCTCAACTAGCACTATCTTCTAACTAAAATTGCTTGACCAATCAATCCCTGTGGGATTCGACCTCACTCTACTGTGAGTTTTACTTGATGACAATTCGGTATACTTGCCGAAGGGAAATTTGTTGAGAGACTAATTTTCATGCATTACTCAACAGGGCTAGAGAACGAAGAGCCCATGCTCATGAACAACAACAACAACAAGAAGAGGGGGAGGCACAAGAACAACCTCAATTTTTAGCACTTCAACCACCACCAGCACAATACCAATATCAACAATTTTCAGAGGGATTCAATTGGGAACAAATGTAAGGAGATGTACACCAAATAAGGGGAGACCAACACCACATGAGGGAGGATGTCAATCAATTCAAGGAGGTTTAGCAACAACAATGGAGCCAAGTCAACCAAAACATTCAACAACTCCAAGAGAGTTGGGAGCATATGATGAAGGAGCAGAAAGAACAATTTGACTGGAAAGAGGTGCGAAACACACTGAACAAAATAGGAGAGCAAGGCAAGTGGCAACAGAGGAACTTGGCCGAGTTCAGGCATCTCTATGATGCCAGGACCATATCCAGGAGGTAGTATGACATCAACATACAACACTACAAGAAAAATACCCATTCAGCCACACTTTTTTTAAGCTACATTTGAAAAGCGTAGCCTATTCTATGAATAGGCTACGCTTTTCTCCGTGTTGCCTTTTTATAAGGGAAAAGGATACACAATTGTGGCATCATTTAAAAAGTTTAGCCTTAGGTATTATAGAAATCACTTATAAAGCGTAGCCTTAGATTAATATTTATGGGTTCACTTTTTGTATCAAAGGAAACGCTTTTAGAGGGTAACTTATTTGTTAAGTTTTAAGTACACTTAAAAAGTGATGCCTAAATTATCTAAAGCAAAAAACTTGACAATTGGTAACTTTTTTCCCTCTTTTTCTCGAAACACTTAGTGAAATTTGTGTAAATTCCTCTTTTTTCCTTCTTTTTCCTTCAGCCCTGCACTGATCGTGAAACCACTCACCATCGCCACTGACCACTCACCATCGCGCAGAAACCCTCTCACCATCACGAAGAAACCCACTCATCACCACTCACCACTTACCGTCACTCCTGTTCGCTCTCATCTCTGTGCTTCTCACCTTCGCCAACCCTGTCGCACACAACCCTCACCTTCGCCATTCTCGCCGTCGCTGATGACCGTCGTTGTTGCTGCACTGACCATCGCTCTTCTTCTCCGTTCTACCCTAATCGTCTTCTCCGTGCCCTAATCGCTGATGATCGTCGTTGTTCTGACCATCGCTGTTGCTGCACTACCGTCACCATCGTCATCTCCGTACTTCTCATCATCATCTTATCTGTGCTCACATCGTTGAATATGTATGTATTGATTTCTATTTGGTCTGAAATTTTAGAGGTTTAGGGTTCCGATTTTAGGGGTTTTAATTTGGGAGTTTTAATCTGTGAAATACATATATATAGCTTGTTTTGATTTGCTTAACTTTTAGGTAAAAATTATATTTTATATATGAAATCTGTTTAATTTGCTTTGATTAAGGGTAATCTTATTTTTGCAACTTCATCTGATTGTTGTGTTTAATCAAGCAGGTTATATCTGTGAAGGCATTATCATTAATCTTGTTGTGGTGCAAACAAATAAGAAGTGATGCTCCACTAAACTCTACTTTTATATTTATATGGCAATTCTTCTGGAGGAGTACCAGATCTCCCTGTTCCTGCTCAGAGGTGCTTGGCATTTACATGAATTCTGGTATTAAAGCATTGCTCCTTTTTCATGATTGAAGTGCGTGATGATGTCCTTTGGTTGCTATGCACTTGTCTCATGGTTATTCCCTAAGCTATAGATCTCAAATTTTGATTTGGAAATGGTGCCCAAATGAGTTATAGAAGTTAATTTCTAATTATTGAAGTGCTTGTCTTTTCCTTAGGGACATTGCCATTCTAAAATTCTGAAAGCCTTAACAGAGCAGGCAGAAAAGCTGACCCTAAGGTCTCGAGCCTTTTACAATGATCGGTTTCCACCATTTGCTGAGAATTTGACAAGTATGCTTGGTTATGATATGGTTCTTCCCATGAATACTGGTGCTAAAGGAGTGAAAATAGCTGTGAAATTAGCAAGAAAGTGGAGTTATGAAAAGAAAAGAATTCCCAAAGATGAGGTATAACAATGAGATCATCTTAACAGTAGTCATATCTTAATATTTTACATTTTCCAAGGTTATGAGGTTGAAGTGAATGTATGCTTAGTGTGGGTTTGTGGCCTAGTACACAAGGAATATCTCATGACATGATAAGCTAAAATCCACAATACTTTATGACTTTATTTTTCCTCCCCCAACCCCCTTTTCTTTGTGGATATTAATAGTATTTGCAAAACTAAAGGGAGAAATGCTTTAGCTATGGCCTGAAGAATCTGTTTTTATTATTTATTTGAAGGTAATCATTCCTCCGGATGGCTATTTGAAAGCTGTTAGAGATCTTTGCACCAGATATAATGTGCTGATGATTGCAGACGAAATACAAACTGGGTTAGCAATAACAGGGAAGATGCTGGCTTGTGACTGGGAAGAAGTTCGCCCAAATGTTGTGGTTAGAAAATAGAAATCAGTTTAACCTTGTGAATTGTATATCTTTTTATTCTTTCCCAGCACTATGAGTTGAACCATATTCTATCTTTTTACTCAGATACTAGGGAAAGCATTGGGTGGAGGAGTTTTTCCTGTGAGTGCAGTTCTTGCAGACAAGGATGTAATGCTTTGTATAAAACCAGGAGAGCATGGAAGGTTTGATTTTATCATACAAATGTTTTTTATAAATGGTCCTTATTATGATTCCTTTATTTACATTTTCTTGCCGATAGTTGTGACTGTTGTCTAAAGTTTTATACTTCTGTTTACCACTTGGCAATATTTTTTAGTCTTCTGTATAGGTCGAGTAATTTCATTTATTGAAATGAAAGCAAATTTGTTTATTAATTAAACAAGAGAAGAGTGCTGAACTTCTTTGTATATTATTGATTACAATACCTTTGGCGGGAATCCATTCGCCAGTGCTGAACTTCTTAAATCCTATGATTATAAAGTTTTACCTAAAGGAGCTAAAGCTACTGTCTCTCTATGGTTCAGGTACAAAACATAATTATTTTGCTGTATAATTAATTTACCTAGCTATCTATCTTTTGCTTTATAATATCAATTTCAATATATCATTCTGAATTTGAAATCACCTCTGTCAGTTGCATTTGATGAAGATTTTGAAGCTCAACTAGCTGACAATAATGATGCAAGACTGAAAGTGTCTCTATTGGCAAGGAGCCCTGACTAAGAGCTGACTGAAGTTAGTAACTCAATAGTTGAACAAGTTGGCTTATAGTCCCCCCCAACAAAAATGTCCTTAACATGATGATATTTCTATGATAATAGAAGAACATACTGATTTGCAATTTATTATAAGTGTGTTATTTCTTTGAATTTCTTGAAGCTCGTAACTTTGTAGTAATTTGCCACTTCTCTTACCAAGCATTTATAAGTATAATTATTATAAGTGTATTATAAGTATAATTATGTATTTATTTTTATTTTATAATATTCAACTCATTTAAATAAAAATGTAGAATTATTATATATGTAATCATATTATTAACTATTATGTTGTATTAATAATTATTAGATATATATAGAAAAAAAATGAGACCTAAGGCTACACTTATATACAGTAACTGTAGTATACAAAAAAAAAAGAGGGACCTAAGGCTACGCTTATAAAAAGTAGCTATGGTATACAATGTGGCTACGCTTTACAAGTGATGCAGTAGCGTTGAAAAGCGTAGCCTATTCTGGAAAAATGAAAACTGAAAAGCGTAGCCTTTGGTCCTGGACAGCATCACTTGAAAAGTGTAGCCTATTCCCAAATGTCAAAAGCGTAGCCCTTGGTGCAGAAAAGCGTAGCCTTTGAGAATAGGCAACGGCTGAATAGGAATCACCCCAAAAAGCGTAGCCGTAGCCCAAAAAGCGTAGCCGTAGCCTAAGGCATCATTTTTTTCACTTTTGGCTACACTTTTTAAGTGTACCTGAATGGGTATTTTTCTTGTAGTGCAAGCAAAGCTGAATCACTTGTGTAATGCTGTTGCCGATCTGAACCCAGGTTACCCAACCTTCATGCAAGGGATGGAAGAGCTGAGTGCCAGACAAGAGGAGATCCTAGCCAAACATAAGGAAGATGAGAAGGATTACATGAGGAAGCTAGGATTCTAGAAGCCCAAGGACACCAAGGCTCAAGAAGGTTCATCCAAGCCGGGTGAAGGTGGCTCATCCCCTCCCAAGAAAAAGGACAAAGGGAAGGGGCCAATGAACTGAAGATGAAGCTGCTCAAGGTTGTTGAGTCCCACGGTTGACATTCTCCAATTTCTGAATTCTGTTTAAGCTTTTGCTTTATTTACTTTTTGAATAATCATGCTAGGATAGTTTATGTTTTATGCTTATTTTCAATTCATGTTTAAAGCTTTTATGAGTCTTTTTTTAAGAAAGAAAATGCCATGTATTTCAAGTCTTCTTTACAACTTCAATAAAATTAGAGTTTTTCTCCATAAGAGTTATTGTGAGTTGTGCAAAAACAATAAGAGAGACCAAGGCTAAGAGAGATCATCAAACAAACTAAGAAACAAGAAGCTAAGTGTAGAGCCTTGGATGAACTAAAAAGAAAATGAGTCATGGTTAGAAAGTATAACAAAGGAAAGACTAAGGGGTGTCCTTGAATATCCATAGAACCAAGAAGTAGTAAGCAATAAGGACCCAAGGCTCTGAGCATCAACTACTAGGATAGAAAAGAAAAAGAAACATTAAAAAGCTCAAAAAGAATCAATGATCCTAAGTAGATGCTTGTGGTGAAGATGTGTCAAGAAGAGACCTGGGCAAGTAAATTCTTAGGGGTGTCTCAACACCCAGTACCCTAAAACCAACTGGTTTGGGAGTGCTAATTGAAAGCCTAATTAAAGGGTTTTCTTGAGACAAAACACTTAGAGTCGTGGTCAAGAAAGCAAAACAACCTTTACTACTTCAAGGTGACAATTAATAGAAAGGACCCCTAAAGCCTATACCTGAGTGAACCCTCAAGGACCCAAGAGCTTCCCATGATAATTAAAACATTCATACATATGTTAGGCATTTAGCTTTACTCTTAGTTTTATTGCAATCTTTCGAAGCCAAGCCCTCAAGATAAAAAGGGTTACACACATTAATTTGCTTGGGACAAGCAAAACTTAAGTTTGGTGTTATGATGACTTGCATCATCTACCATTCTTTCTTGCATAAAGAAGACCATAAAAGAGCACAAATCTCATTTGATCAGTACAATTCATGAATTATTATATGAATATTATGGTACACTACTTTGAGATGAGTTGTGCTGAATTGCAGGTGAAAAAGGTGTCAAAAATGGGAAGAAGACAAACAAGAAGTTGGGCGTGTGAGACTGGCGTGTCACTTGGGGGCAAATGCCACAAAAATGCACTGGCGTGGCACGCCAGGAGCTAAGCGTGGCATGCCAGTACTAAATTCCAGAAGGGAAATCCAAGCATGCATTTGGGCGTGGCACGCCAGGGACCAGGCGTGGCACGCTAGTACAAAATATCAGAGAGCAAAACGGAGGACACAAAAGGGGCGTGCCACGCCAGCAAACCTCACTTGGGCTTGCCACTTGGTGTCGAAGGCGTGGCACGCCTGATGATTGAATTTTTGACGGTTTAGAATTTCACAAATGAATTCTCGTTGCAAGTATAGTTTCTAAACCAACAATAATCCTTTCATACAAAAGATTGTTTGTCACAAGTAACAAACCCCTAAAATTAATAACGGAAGTATTCAAACCTCGGGTCGTTCTCCCTAGGAATTGTAATGAAGTGTTTTGTTATTGGTTGTGAGTTATTTTTGGGGTTTTAATAAGAAACATGAAATATAAATGGCAAGAAAGTAAACTAAGGCCTAAAAAGGTCTTGGCAAGGGTTGGTGGTCAAGGATCTCTATCCTAATCACTAACCACAATATGAGAATTGGCAAGGATTAATCTCATTAAATCATCCTCTAACTAGTTGTAAAGAAGAGATCAACAATAGAAAAGCAAAGAAGAACAATTATTATGAATTACCTCTTATTGAATTGAAAGAAAATGGAAGGAACAATAGTAGATCTACAACAAAATATAAGAACAACATAAAGGAAATTACAATAAAAGAGTGGAAGAAGAATGAATGTAACAACAAGGAATTGAGAAGATAGAAGTAGAAGAAGATGAATTAAAATCTAGATCTAAGAACTAAACCTAATCCTAATCCTAATCCTAGAGAGAAGTGAGAGCTTCTCTCTCTAGAAACTACTTCTAAAACTAAACTATGACTAATGATCAAAAGTATGTTGATTCTCCTTCAATCCTTGGCTTAAATAGCATCAGAAATGAGTTGGAATGGGCCCACAAAGCTTCTAAAATCACTGGCCACGTGTTGCATTAAGTGGGTCATGTGCCACAATCGGCGCGTCCACGTACCGTGCGTGTGCGCGCCCCTATGCACAATGCAACTATAGAAAATCTTATATTGTTTCGAAGCCCCGAATGTTAGCTTTCCAACACAACTGGAACCGCATCATTTGGATCTCTGTAGCTTAAGTTATGGTCAATTAAGTGTGAAGAGGTCAGGCTTGACAGCTTTTTGGTTCCATCATTTCTTCATGAGTTCTCAAACTTTACATGCTTTTTCTTCATTCCCTTGATCCAATATTTGCCTCCTAAATCTGAAATTACTTAACAAATATATCAAGGCATCTAATGGAATCAAGGTAAATTACATTTAGCTATTTTAAGACCTAAAAAGCATGTTTTCACTCTTAAGCACAATTAAGGGAGAAGTTATAAGACCATGCTATTTCAATGGATAAATGTGGGTAAAAGGTTATAAAATTCCCTAAATCAAGCACAAGATAAACCCTACAAATGGGGTTTATCAATGCCAGCTCCAAAAGTCACTTTGGCGTGCCATTTGAAGACCCAGGCGTGGCACGCCAAGCTTGAAGAATGCACAAATACATGGGCGTGCCACTTGAGCAACATGGCATGACACATTGGTACAATAATCCAGAGAAGGGGCTGAAGGCAAATAGGACTGGGCGTGCCACTTGGTGTCGAAGGCATGGCACACCAGTTCCAAAAAGTCACTTTGGCGTGCCACTTGAATGCAAGGCGTGGCACGCCACTTACTGGAGCGAGACAAGATCATGGGCATGGCACGCCAACCTTTAGGCGTGGCATGCTGGTATATGTTTCTAGAGAGGGTGGAAGAGGCCAATTACATGGGGCATGCCACTTGGTATCGAAGGCGTGGCTCGCCAATCACTATTCTTCACTTAGGCGTGCCACTTGAGCAACCAGGAGTAGCACACCAGTGTCATTCAGAGGCCAAAGCATTATTAGGGTGTGCCACTTGAGTTCGTGGCGTGGCACGCTAAACAGAGAAACCACTCACTCACAAAGGGGCGTGGCACGCCAGACCCTGGGCGTGCCACACTAGTGTAACTTTCCAGAGAGCTTAGCCAAGCACACAACAAGGGCGTGGCATGCCAGATCCTGGGCGTGCCACGCTAGTTCAAGTTTCCAGAGGAAAACGAAGTGGAAAAATCAAAGGGCGTGCCACTTGAGCTCGAAGGCATGGCACGCTAATACAAGAATGTCACTATAGCGTGCCACTTGAGCTCGAAGGCATAGCACGCCAGGGTCGACAAGGGACGAGCGTGCCACTTGAAGGATTGAGCGTGGCATGCCAAGCCATTTTGAAGGGCACGTGACACGCTGATGGAGCGCCAGCCACACGCCAGCTAAGGAGTCACGTTTATTGAGTGCTTTCTTTCTCTCCAAAATGTAATTTTCCCTTTTTCACTTTTGTAATTTCTTTATTTTCACTAGGAGTAGTATAAATACCCCCAAAGAGTTTTGAAGAGGGGTTAAGAAGTTAGTTCTAGATCCACTTTTACATTCCACTTTTGAGTACTTTCTAAGCTATGAGTAGCTAACTTCCCTCTCATTGAGAGAGGGAGCTCTGTTGTACTTGATAGATTGATAATAGTAAAATTCTTCTTCTCTTAATCTTTTCTTAATTTGCTAGGAGGAATTTCGTTCTTAATACTTAGTGTTCAATCATCTTGGGAAACAGATTGAATGCAATTGGGTTTTATGGGAACCTTGGGAAAGGAAACATGAAACCATGCTTGAAATCCCTTCTCACATTTGAATAGAATCTGGGTTTTGGTGTTTGGATACGTGACATATAATCCTCCCTCTACCTGGACCTATAAGGGTGTGTGGTATAATCAAGGACCAAGCATATCTCTCTTCATGAGCAATTAGACCAAGGAATTGGCTATTGATCAAGATCTGAGAGATTGAGTCACCAAGGGATTGGGGCTCAATCAATCATGATTGCCAAGAGGTCAATGAGTTGCATGATTGAAGAAGATCTAAGCTAGATTTGATCCAGAGAGACAACATCTCCCAATCTCAATGAATTTTCCCACTTTTATCTATCCATTTATTTATAGCTTAATTTTACATTTTGCAATTCCCCATTCCCATTTACATTCAAGTCATTTATGATTCAGCACTTTACATTCTGCAATTTCTAATTCTGCACTTTATTATTTTTCTTTATATTCTAGTCATTTACATTTATGCCATTTACAATTCTGCACTTCACAATCTTATTGATCCGCTTGACTAATTCATCAATCAATCAAAACTGCTTGGATTTGCCAATCTCTGTGGATACGATCCCACTCCTCTGTGGGTTATTACTTGGCGATAATTTTGGTGCGCTTGCCAAAAGATCTCGTTCACTAAATTTTTGAAAAGGGGTAGTGAATCAAACTCATCAGTCAGACAACATTGAATCAGCTCAGCGCAGTAGTCTCGACTCCACATTTATGCATGAAGTTCCTAACTGCAGAAGGAATAGCTACAATAAAAGTAGACTAGAAGACGGCGCACCACTGCTACAACGAGAGCTTAAGCCTTAGAGGCAGAGGAGAAGGATTCCACACCATCGAACTCGGTAGAGCTCAGAGGCGGGAAGAACACCGCCCACAACCCGAAGGTGAAGTAGAAAAAGTCCAGATCAGAGATATCCCGGACCAAACAACCAATATTGGTACAATCTTAAAAGGAGACATAAAAGAATCACTCGTACAGTTCTTGTGAGATAACATCGACCTATTTGCATGGAAGGCTGCAGACATGCCAGGCATACACCCCAAGTTAATGTGCCACAAGCTAGCAGTCTACCCAGGATCTCGGCCAGTACAACAGAAACGTAGAAAGCTTGGGCCAGAATGATCCCAAGCTGTGGAAGAGCAGGTACAAGCCCTACTGGAGGCAGGATTCATAAGAGAAGTCACATACCCACAATGGCTAGCCAATATTATCTTGGTGAAAAAATCGAATGGGAAGTGGCAGATGTGCACCGTTTACACTGATCTCAACAAAGTCTGCCCAAAAGATCCTTATCCACTCTCAAGTATCGACGCTCTGGTAGATGCCTCCTCCAGGTAAAAATACCTCTCGTTTATTTACGCATATTCGGGATACAATCAAATCCCGATGTATCCACCCGACCAAGAAAAAACCTCGTTCTTAACCCCAAAAGCAAACTACTGCTACATCGTCATGCCTTTTGAACTAAAAAACGAAGGAGCTACCTATCATAGATTAATGAATAAGATCTTCACGGATCACATTGGAAAAATCATAGAAGTATATGTGGACGACATGTTAAAAGAGACACAAAGTGAAAAGACGCTGCTGTCCGACCTCACCCAAGTATTCGACACTATCAGAAGGCACGGCATGCGGCTTAATCCTGCAAAATGCACCTTCGTAGTAGAAGCTGGCAAGTTCTTGGGTTTTATGCTCACACAAAGAGGAATCGAGGCAAATCTGGATAAATGTCGGGCCCTACTCGACATGAAGAGCCTGACTTGTGTCAAGAAAGTACAACAACTCAATGGAAGGTTGGCAGCCTTGTCTAGATTTCTAGCTGGATTAGCAATAAGATCTCTCCCCTTTTATGCCACTCTAAGGAAGAGAAAGAGGTTTGAATGGACAACGGAGTGCGAGCAGGCCTTTCAAGATTTCAAAAGATTCCTGGGACAGCCACCTATCCTAGCTCGGCCCCGGGAAGGAGAACCACTTATATTATATCTCGCAGTTGGAAATCGGGTAGTAGCCTCAGCACTAGTCCGAGAAGACTACAGTAGGCAACATCCTGTGTACTTCATCAGCAAAGCATTACAAGGATCCGAACTAAACTACCAAACAATAGAAAAATTCGCCTATACTCTCATACTAACATCTCGACAACTTCGCCCATATTTCCAAGCCCACACCATCTGGGCAAGTATACCGGGTCGTATCAAGTAATAAGACTCACAAAGAGTGAGGTCGATCCCACGAGGATTGGTAGATTAAGCAACTTTAGTTAAATGGCAAGTTTAGTCAAGCGAACATGATTTTTGATTTTATGAGCAATGTGACTTTTGAACATAATGACAGGAATTTAAATGGCAATTAAGAACAAGAATATAGAAATAAAATGGAAGTAAATAACTGAAACTTAAATTGCAAGAAACTTAAATAACATCAAAGATAAATGGCAAGGAACTAAAGGGTGCAGAAATTTAAAGAACATAAGGTAAATGGCAAAAAGTAGATGAACAGAATGTAAATAACAAGAGTAGTAAATAGACAGAATGTAGAAAGGGATTGGGAAATGGGTAATCAAATAACTAGAGCAAGAGAAATGAGAATTAATGATAGAGAGGATCATTAGGGATCAGAGATGTTAGTTTTCATGAATTGATGTTAGTCAAATCCTTCTCAATCATGGGTATAGATCTATGGCAAATGGGTGATTGAATCCCAATCTCTTGGTGATTCAATCTCTCTCAACGTAACCAACTGCCACTCTCGTGATCTAATTGTTCATGAGAAGAGATGAAGCTCAATTTTAATCCAGCCACACAATTTCCAAAATCTCAACCAAGGAGAGTTACATCTCACATACTAACCAAGGTATATTGATTGAGGAAATCATGAAAGGATGAACTCTAAACTGAATTATGTGGCTCATTCCTCAAA
>NC_029780.3:49724141-49725282 GCF_000817695.3 Arachis duranensis
TGAGCTTGAAATCTTGTCTTAAGGCGGCTCTTTAGCATAAGCTTTCAATCAACAATCCCAAACCAGTTGGTTCAAGTTGTTAAGTGTTGAGACACTCTTAAAGATTTACTAACTCAAGCCTCTCTCCTTAACACATTCAATCACAGGCATATAACATTGAAATTTTGTTTGGATAGTGGTGTCCAGCACCTCTTTGGGTTGCTAAATGTTCTGTTATAGAGCTACTCTTGATTGTGGGTTTTCAATCGATAATCCCGAGTTAGTTAACTCAAGTTACCGGGTGATGAAGCACCCCTCGGATTTACTAGCCCAAGTATGTCTCTTAACATCAATCACCATAGACACATATCCAAATTTTGTCATTGATGCCTAGCCTTTCATTCTTTGTACTCTATTTTCTTTATTGTCAAGGTTATTTGTGCTTTTACTGATAAAGTCCTTGTGATCCTTAACCGAACTAGTCTTGTATTAGCAAGCATTCTTTTGAATTTCTTGAACATTGCTTCTTTCACAATAAATATACTAGCACTTTTCCTATGGGACAACATGATCCTTTTTAAGCTAGATTTCTCTCTGTTCTTGCTTAAACTACATCTTTTATTCCAATGACAAGTAAAAGTATTAAAGACAAGCAACCATTCCAAATCTGTGAGTGGTGATGCATGGAATGGACAACATAAAAGACAATGCTTCAAAAAGAAAATGCATCCTAGAAGGTATACCATATTTCAGACATACATCTTCTTTATTTAATGAAACATAAGGAAAAACATAGGAACTTCACCACCTTTAGTCTTCATGTCCCTTTTCCTTTGCTTGATTCTCCTTGCTTTACTTTGCCCTTTGGATCTTCTTTCTTTTTCTTTCTCAACTCTCCTTGTTGCTTTGTTGTTGCATCTCCCTTTGGATCTTCTTTCTTTTTGCTCCTCCGTTCTCCTTGTTGTTTTGTCGTTGCATCCCCCTCTTCTCTTTGCCAAATTCCTGAGCTTATCATTGTCTCCTGTAGCCTCTGTTGATTAAATCTCACCCTTGCTAGTTCCTGCTCTTCAAATATCTTGCGAGCTTCATTAAAACCTTTGATTTGTGGGTTGAGTAATGGGGGAGTGGAACAGAGGTAACTGAGCTTTTCTTGGGTGCATAT
>NC_029780.3:49741144-49743681 GCF_000817695.3 Arachis duranensis
ACTCCATTTGTCTTCACTGTATTGCATATCCTTAGAAAAATAGAGAGATGTTGATTTGGGTCTTCAAGAGGTCCCCCTCCATAAGAGCAATTGTTCTGTACCAAAGTGATGAGCTGAGGTTTTAGCTCAAAGTTATTGGCCTGAACATTTGGTGTAGCAATACTGCTTCCACAATGTCTTGGATCAGGGATAGTAAATGATGATAATACCCTTCTAGCTTGTCCACCATTATTGTTGGCCCCTCCAGGAGGGTTTTGCATCTCATCATCCATGACTTGATCTTCTCCCTCTGATTCCTCTGACCCTTCTTCACCAACTATGAACTTTCCTCTTTCTGCTCTCCTTATCCTTCGGAGGGTTCTCTCGTCCTCAGTATTAGGTCTATTAGCTCCTGACATACACAAACAAAACCAAAATCACAAGTGCAATATTCTAGAACTAGAGTGAAATTGGGGTTAGTGAAACAAAGTATCGAACAGTTAGTGGGCTTAATGAAAACACAAAAGAAAATGCTTAATCTAAACCACCTTTCACTTAATCATTGTCAATCTTTCCAATCCCCGGCAACGGCGTCAAAAACTTGATACGTAAAAATTAGAATTCTACGTACAACCGGCAAGTATACCGGGTCGTATCAAGTAGTAAGACTCACTAAGAGTGAGGTCGATCCCATGAGGATTGGTAGATTAAGCAACTTTAGTTAAATGGTAAGTTTAGTCAAGCGAACATGATTTTGATTTTATGAGCAATGTGACTTTTTAACATAATTACAGGAATTTAAATGGCAATTAAGAACAAGAATATAGAAATAAAATGGAAGTAAATAACTGAAACTTAAATTGCAAGAAACTTAAATAACATCAAAGGTAAATGGCAAGAAATTAAAGGGTGCAGAAATTTAAAGAGCATAAAAGTAAATGGCAAGAAGTAGATGAACAGAATGTAAATAACAAGAGTAGTAAATAGACAGAATGTAGAAAGGGATTGGGAAATGGGTAATCAAATAACTAGAGCAAGAGAAATGAGAATTAATGATAGAGAGGATCATTAGGGATTAGAGATGTTAGTTTTCATGAATTGATGTTAGTCAAATCTTCCTCAATCATGGGTATAGATCCGTGGCAAGTGGGTGATTGAATCCCAATCTCTTGGTGATTCAATCTCTCTCAACATAGCCAATTGCCACTCTCGTGATCTAATTGTTCATGAGAAGAGATGAAGATCAATTTTAATCCAGCCACACAATTTCCAAAATCTCAACCAAGGAGAGTTACATCTCACATACTAACCAAGGTATATTGATTGAGGAAATCATGAAAGGATGAACTCTAAACTGAATTATGTGGCTCATTCATCAAATTCACCACATAATTCATATAGATTAACCCCTCTCTCGATGGTGGTTGAATCTTTGAAGAACAAGAGTTCCCTCTTTAGATCAACCACTAAAATTGAGAAAGAGAAGATGGTTCACCAATTCATTCCAACCAACAGAGCTCCTCCCCCTAATGAAAGTGGGGTTTAGTGAGTCATTGCTCCAATTTCAACAACAATTGCCATCAATCAAAGTTAAACTAAATTGCAAAGAAAGATGAAGAAGAAGAGGTAAATGCTTGAAGATTAAGAAAATGAAGAAGAGAAGTTCCAAGATGAACCAAAATTAGCTCTCTGGGTCTTCTCTCGGAAGTACCCAAAAGAGTTTCCAAATACAAGTGCTAAAAAGTGTAAAAATGACTAAGTGTAAAAAGTAAAGTAAAAATGTCCCCATCCAAAAGTCCAAACTCAATCTCTATTTATACTAGTCCTAAAGATCTTCAAGTGGGTTGGCAAGATGGGCTTCCTCTTTGTTGAATTCTTGGCTCAATTGATGAAGTTTCTGGCCTTTGTGAGGAATAGGGGAAGTAGAGCAAGTTGGCACCAATTCTGGCCCATTGAGGGCGTTATTGGCACTAACTCCAGGCCAAATGCACGTTGGCAACGTGCAGGACAATTTCCTGGGCATGAAGTATGAGACTTGGGCGTTGCTAGCCCAAGTTGTTGCCAACAACTTGCTTTTCCTCTTCTTGGCCTTACTTTCATGCTAAATGTAGCCCAGAATTTGAGTGTCAACCTTCAGCTTCAATATGGACTATCATACATCATTGGAAAGCTCTTGATGTCTATTTTCTAATGCCACTGGAATCACCTCAATTGGACTTTCCTAGCTCAAGTTATGGTTCCTCAAAGAAGGTAAGGTCAAGCTGCCAAGTTGTTGCCAAGTTGTTGTGAATAACGCACCCTCAACCCCAAGTTGGCAACGTGCCCGTGCATCACTCTCCTAAGGCAAGGACTTGGGGCTGGCGTTGTTGCAAAACACGCCCCCCTTGTGGCACGTTGGCAACGTGCTCGACCCACACCCCAAGGCCAATCTCTAGCTTTCTTGAATTTCACTTCATGTTCTTGTTTTTAGGGCCTAAAGATGACTCTGGTTTGGCTCCAATCTTGTGCTCCACCATGGACTATTATACATGGTTGGAAAGCTCTGAATGTTAGCTTTC
>NC_029780.3:49744716-49765051 GCF_000817695.3 Arachis duranensis
ATCCCAAGTTGGCAACGCCAACTTCTTGCCCAGCTTGCATCATTCTTGCTTCCATGCTTCCTTGTTTCATCACCTATCATCAACAAGGGAAATAGCTTCAAAGTCTTACCAATTCAAGCAATAAATTTCATGAGATTCATTCATACTCATTCATATATGCATTCCTTAAATCATTTGCATGAATTTGGCTAGAATTAACATGTTCCTTGATATCATCATGCATGGAAACAAAACTCATAAAAGGACTTGTTTATTTAGAGAAAATGAGTGAATTTAAGCTAAAACTAACTAAACTAACTAACTAATAAAGCAAATATGCACTTGCATCAGCAGGGCAGCCTCCTGGAAGCCAATTTTTCATGGGCTAAAAATTGAATTAAAAATCCAATTTAATTCATTTCTTCACCAAATCAAAAGCCCATCCAAATCCCAAGATCCAAGAATAGAAAGTGTATAAATAGGAGATAGTTTGATGTAATTAAGACCTTTCTTTTGAGCTTTTGAACTTTTACTTTACTTTGAGCTTTTGAACCTTCTCTTGGAGACTTTATTGAGAGCTAGGAACTGAGATTTCAGAGAATTGGGGAGGAGAATTGATCTCTCTTCTTCCTCATTCTTTCTTGAGCATTTTCTACTTTTCTTGTTTGAGTCTTGGGTGTGAAGAATTGAGGAATTCCTGTCTCAATCTCCATTCAAGATCTCTTTAATTCCTCTTCTGCATAATTGAGTTTAATTACACTTCCTTTTCTGCTTCTTCTTCAATTTCTTGTTAATTGCTTTGTGAACTTGGATCTGGGAAGGCAATTGAGATCTAGACTTTGCTGTGAACCCCTGCTGCAATTGAGATCTCATTTTCCTTTTGGTTTTTCTGTGAACCCCTGCTGCAATTTAATTTCCATTTCTGTTTGAGATCTAGTCTATTTCAATTCATCTTTTGTTTAGTTAATTGTTGCACTTTAATTTTCCTCGTTTGAATTCTGAAATCCCAGTCCTCAAATCCCTTTTTCATTCAAGCAATTTATATTTTTTGCACTTTAAGTTACTGCAATTTACATTTTTTGCACTTTAAGTTTCAGTCATTTAATTTCTTATTCTTTAAGATTCAGCATCTTTTACTTTCCTGCTCTTTAATTTACTGTAATTCTCCCCTCTCCCTTTACATTCCAAGTAATTTAGTTTCTGTTAATGATAAACCACTTAACCAATACTTGATTTGCTTGACTAAATCAACCACTAAACTAAAATTGCTCAATCCTTCAATCCCTGTGGGATCGACCTCACTCCCGTGAGTTTTATTACTTGATGCGACCCGGTATACTTGCCGGTGAGTTTTGTGTTGGATCGCTTTCCACACATCAAGTTTTTGGCGCCGTTGCCGGGGATTGAAATAGATTGACAATGATTAAGTGAAGTGGAGATCTAGATCAAGCACTTTGTCTTTTCTGTTTCTTTAATTTTTGACTAACCCACTAACTGTTTGAAAATTTGCCTCTATCAACTCGCTAACTGTTTGAGAGTTTGTCTCAACTAACTGCACTCAATTCTCAAGAGTGCTGTTGTTTGTTCCTCCTAATTGTTTGCATGCCACAGGAAAATAGGGAAGTCAGAAGAAAGACTATCATTGGAAAAGAAATCTCTGCAGATGAAGAATAGCATGACATGAAGCCACCACTCATTACACTGATCAAGAACAATTGTTCCTACGACGAAAATCCATTGGAGGATCCTCAACAGCACATATCCACTTTTCTGAAGACTTGTAGTGCTGTCAAAACTGATGGTCTAGATCATGACACTTATAAGATCCTGTTATTCCCTTTCTCATTAAGGGGTGAAGCTGCACAATGGCTTGAAGCTTTTCCCCAAGGAAGTATCACTAGTTGGGACGATTTGGTCACCAAATTTCTGGCCAAATTCTCCCCACCACGACAGATCATCAAGCTGGAAGAGGGGGAATGTCCATTCACACAAGGAGAAGAATAACCACTCTTCAAGGCATGGGAAAGATACAAGAAAGCAACTGATAAAGTGGGCTTCCGAGCTTTCTATGAAGGATTAACCCCAGAAACAAGAAAAGCAGTGGACTACTTCTCAGATGGCCTACTCAAAGCAACAACAACTGCCCAAGGAATTGAAAATTTCAATGACCAAGGAGTCAACAACCAACACTCATATGAGAAACCACAAAATGCAATCCTAGAAAAAGAAGTAAAGAATTTTGAAGGAGTGAATGCATGCGTGAACCTGAACAAACAAATGCACCATCAAACACAGCAACACATGGAGTTGAGAGATAGAAAAGTTAATTGCCTGCAGTCTGCTGCAGTGAATGCCCAATTTCCACCATGGAAACCCCATTCTTATCTGAGAATGAGGGAGTCTCAACACCAAGAACAAGGAAGTTTCAACCAGGGCAAATCCATGACCACAAACAACCAACATCACTCACCCACTACTACCAATCAAAGCAAATACTCACAACACAGACACTTCCAGACTCATTCCAACTGGAGAAGGACCGAGTACCAAAATCACGAACCAAGGGACTTCAATTATAACAACCCCAACTTCACAAACCAACAAAAACACCATTATAGTAACAACAACCACTACATGCCACCACAACACCCACCCCTCCACCCTTTAACATCCCACAACCAACCAATCTCACAAGACTCTCAGAGGATCACGAACTTGGAGATCTTAATGGAGAGAATGATGAAACACCAAGACGAGATAACAAAGAACCAAGAGATTTCAATCAGAAGAATTGAGGGGCAGATAGCTCAACTGGTGAAGCACTTTGCAGAAATAGGTGAGAAGAGGGTAAATACTCTCCCCAGAGCCACTGAAGACAAACCAACTAACAACGAAGATGCTGCAAAGAAGGAAGGATGGAAAAGGATCATAGAGGAAAGTAAGAAAACCTTGGACAAAGAAAGTACCAGCCAAGAAAAACACAACAAGGAATTCTTACAAGGAGAGACAGAGGATAGAATTAAAGAAAAGCAGAAAATCTCCACTGGAAAATTTTCACTAGGGGATAGAGTAATGATAAACAGTCAAACCATGAAGGTGTCCCCACAGCTGTCTGATCACTACATTGTGACTAAAATCCTTCCACAGGAATTCATAGAGGTCATCAAAGAGGAGACTGGAAGGAAGTTCACCGTGAAGAAAGACAAGCTAAGGCACTGTGATTTTCAATCTTCATGATCAGCAGAATGGAGGATGTCAAGCTAGTGAAATAAAGAAGCGCTTGTTGGGAGGCAACCCAACCTGAGGTAGTTTTCTTTCATATTGTTGGGAGGCAACCCAACGTGAGGTAGTTTTCTTTCTAGCTAGTCTAATAAGAAGGTTAAAAAATTTAGCTGAATGCAAGGAGCTAAGTTTGGTGTTTCACTCAAAAACAATTTAAGGGAGAATGAAAGATTCTAAGTTTGGTGTTCCACCAAAAATCTCATTTAAAAACACATTCTCACCTCATGCAGAATGCATCTAATCAATCAAACAAATTATCCAACTATTTAACTGCTTTCTAGCTTTAATTTCATTAACCTTTAGCAAGGACACAAGGTTTCACATATGGTTAACTTGTTACATCAGAGGCAGTGGCAAACAATTAAGTTTGGTGTTCCCACACCAAATTAAATCCAAGAGCCACACTCAACTCATGCATACTAACCAGTCACCTAAGAGCTTGAGAAGCAAGCAACTTTTGAGAATTGTGCAGGAAACTAACCACCATTTGAAGATATTATGCATCATAACTCAAAAGGAGCACAACAAAAGGAAGGACAAAAGGACTGTAAGCCAATAGGTTGTATCTATTGCTGTTGAGAAATGCTTTGATTTATGTCTTGCTAAAGTGTTCATTTAGTACAAGTATAATCACTTTTAAAATAAGTAAGCTAGTCTAAGCTGCTAAAGTGTTTATCTAGTTGCAAGTGAAGTTGTTTGATTAAGTATGCTAAATCTGCATATTGCTTGTCATCCATCACCTAGCTGAATTTTGTTTTGTTTCCCATAAGCTTGACTAAAACAGAATTGTTTGAATTGAAAAGTAAACATCCAATGTTGCATAAGTTAGAATGGAAGTTAATGGTGGTGTATGTGTTTGATTAAATGCATAACTCATGAAATAATTGCTGCATAGTATCATTTTCATTGAAGTGTGAGCTAGCTTGCTGTTATAATGGTTCGGTTCTTATCAATAAAGAAAAACCCTTGAGAACAAAAGAAAATAAAACAGAAAGAAAAGGAAGAAGAAAAAGCCAATGTGGCAAGAAAAACAAAGAATAAAGGCTGGACACGAATAGCTTGGACCCTAGGACACATGCCTATGGTGTTCTTGTACTAGGATATGCTTGGATAAGTAAATTCTGAGGGGTATTTTAAAACCCGGTCACTTAGATCAACTGATTTGGGATGGCCAATTGAAAGTCCACAATAAAGAGCAACTTAGATACAGAACATTTAGTTATCCAAAGAGATGCTGGGCATCAATGATCCTAGGAAGAAATAGTGAGTCATGTGTCTATGGTGGAAAGATGTTGAGTAAAAATAAAGCCAAAGGCTACTACTGCAACATTAGACACCTCTTTATGCACTTTCTTGCATCCTAAGTAAGTGATTTGGAATGAAAATGCATAACTTCTTTAAATCAAGCAACCACCATTAAATTGATGCTAAATCATGAGGTTTGAGCAAGAATTAATTGATTTTTAATGAATTATAAACCTTGTGAATTTAGAGATACTTTGAGTGGTTGTTTTGGTTTCTTGTAGGTGAAGAAAGAAAAAAAAGAAAAACGTGGCTTAAGAAAGCGTGGCCCAAGGAGAAAAGAGTGTGGCGCATGGAAGGGAGGAAGCAAACATTGCACTCTACAAGGGCACACTGCCCTCCAGGAGGGCAACATAATGAAACAAGCTTGAGAAGCAACACTGCCCTGCCCTCCTCAAGGGCGGAGCACAATTTGATGCCAAGGATCAAGGAGAGCAAAAACTCTGCCCTGCCCTCCTCAAGAGCAATATAGGGCTCCAATCAAGAATAATTCAAGGAAAAAGCTTACCAATGCTTGCCACAAGGATCGAACTCGGCACCATGAGGAAGCAAGGAACTAGGCCTTAATTTGGTGCCAAGAAAACCAAGGAAAAGAAGTAGCGTGTGCTTCCAACGAGCTTCGAACGCGGGGCTTCACTTTTGGAAACACTGCCCTGCCCTCCACAAGGACTCTCGGCACCAGATTGGCACGCACCAAGGACTCTCGGCAGCAACAGCATGCACGCACGGGCAGAATATGGCGCACCAAAAAACTCTGCCCTGCCCTCCACAAGGGCAGGGCAGCATCCTGCAGCACCACACGCACCAAACACGCACGCATAAGGCTGCACGCACAATTTTCTGCCCTGCCCTCCACAAGGGCAGGGCAGCCTCCTGGAAGCCAATTTTTCATGGGCTAAAAATTGAATTAAAAATCCAATTTAATTCATTTCTTCACCAAATCAAAAGCCCATCCGAATCCCAAGATCCAAGAATAGAAAGTGTATAAATAGGAGATAGTTTGATGTAATTAAGACCTTTCTTTTGAGCTTTTGAACTTTTACTTTACTTTGAGCTTTTGAACCATCTCTTGGTGACTTCATTGAGAGCTAGGAACTGAGATTTCAGAGAATTGGGGAGGAGAATTGATCTCTCTTCTTCCTCATTCTTGCTTGAGCATTTTCTACTTTTCTTGTTTGAGTCTTGGGTGTGAAGAATTGAGGAATTTCTGTTTCAATCTCCATTCAAGATCTCTTTAATTCCTCTTCTGCATAATTGAGTTTAATTACACTTCCTTTTCTGCTTCTTCTTCAATTTCTTGTTAATTGCTTTGTGAACTTGGATCTGGGAAGGCAATTGAGATCTAGACTTTGCTGTCTAGTCTCTGGAGTCCTGAGATCTCATTTTCCTTTTGGTTCTTCTGTGAACCCCTGCTGCAATTTAATTTCCATTTCTGTTTGAGATCTAGTCTATTTCAATTCATCTTTTGTTTAGTTAATTGTTGCACTTTAATTTTCCTCGTTTGAATTCTGAAATCCCAGTCCTCAAATCCCTTTTTCATTCAAGCAATTTATATTTCTTGCACTTTAAGTTACTGCAATTTACATTTCTTGCACTTTAAGTTTCAGTCATTAATTTCTTGTTCTTTAAGATTCAGCATCTTTTACTTTCCTGCTCTTTAATTTACTGCAATTCTCCCCTCTCCCTTTACATTCCAAGTAATTTAGTTTCTGTTAATGATAAACCACTCAACCAATACTTGATTCGCTTGACTAAATCAACCACTAAACTAAAATTGCTCAATCCTTCAATCCTTGTGGGATCGACCTCACTCCCGTGAGTTTTATTACTTGATGCGACCCGGTATACTTGCCGGTGAGGTTTGTGTTGGATCGCTTTCCACACATCAACAGAAACGCTCCCCACATATGAAAGGGAGGCAAAAAGGTTGAAACGGGAGGCACAATACTTTACTATCATAAACAATACTCTATACAAAAGAGGAATCTCAATGCCATTGTTAAAATGTGTACCAACTTCCAACACAAAGGAAGTTTTAGAAAAAGTACACAGTGGCATCTGTGGCAATCATCTCGGGGCACAGACGCTTACCAAAAAAGTACTCCGGGCAGGATTTTATTAGCCAACACTACAAAAAGAAGCCACGGAGTTCGTAAAGACATGTCCACGATGTCAGAAACATGCCAACTTGCATATCTCCCCACCAGAGGAACTCATCAGCTTAATTTCACCTTGGCTATTCGCAAAATGGGGACTTGACCTTCTCGGACCTTTCCCTCAGGGAACGGGACAAGTCAAATTCCTCATATTAGGGATAGACTATTTCATAAAATGGATCGAGGCAGAACCCTTAGCTCACGCCACCGTTCAAAGAAGTCAAAAATTTCTATATAGAAACATTGTCATAATGTTTGGGGTTCCATCCTCTATCACCACAGACAACGGTACTCAATTTACAGATACGGGCTTCAGAAAAATGGTGACCGATTTGAACATAAAACACCAATTTACGTCTGTAGAACACCCTCAGGCTAATGGACAAGTAGAAGCTGCCAACAAAGTTATATTGGCTGGGCTAAAATGAAGATTACAGGATGCAAAAGGAGCCTAGGCCGAAGAGCTCCCACAAGTCCTATGGGCATATCGAACAACGCCACATTCTACCACAAAGGAATCCCCTTTCAGATTAGCTTACGGGATGGAAGCAATGATCCCAGTAGAGGTCAAAGAAGGGTCGCCCAGAGTGATCCATTATAGTGAAGAGGCCAATTCCCAACTTCAAAGGGAAGAACTCGACCTACTTCCAGAAATTTGAGAAAAAGCTCGGATCAGGGAAGAGACATTAAAACGTCGAATGGCTTCAAGATACAATCGAAAGTTATAAAAAGTAATCCCTGAAAGAGACCTGACAAAGGTCCAAGAAAGAGGATTATTAGAAATAACTCATAAGGGACCGATATGATGAAATCGTTCTCCCACGAACAAGTTATAAAAAGTAATCCCTGAAAGAGACCTGACAAAGGTCCAAGAAAGAGGATTACTAGAAATAACTCATAAGGGACCGACATGATGAAGTCGGCCTCCCACGAACAAGTTATAAAAAGTAATCCCTGAAAGAGACCTGACAAAGGTTCAAGAAAGAGGATTACTAGAAATAACTCATAACGGACCGACATGATTATGTCGGCCTCCCACGAACAAGTTATAAAAAGTAATCCCTGAAAGAGACCTGACAAAGGTCACAGAAAGAGGATTACTAGAAATAACTCATGAGGGACCGACATGATGAAGTCGGCCTCCCACGAACAAGTTATAAAAAGTAATCCTTAAAAGAGACCTGACAAAGGTCCAAGAAAGAGGATTACTAGAAATAACTCATAAAGGACCGACATGATGAAGTCGGCCCTCCACAAAAACAAGTTATAAAAAGGTAACCCTAAAGGAAACTTGATAAGGGTCCAAAAAGGGGATTACTAGAAAAAACTTGGTATCCGAAGTAAGGAAGTCTACATACAAGTCGGACCCAAACACCCACAACCTCAAAAAGAATCAAGCTACAAGTATGAAAATACAAGGGCAATCCAAAGAGGTCGGGCAATAAGGTTCCAACACTCTCAAAAACCTAAAGAGGTACCAGACAGATGTAGACAAACATGTCATAAAAAGCACAAGTTATAATAATAACAAACTCAAGAGGCCACCAAAATCAGCCCCAAGTGCTTGAAAACTACTTTGTTTTTCAAAATAAAGTTGCTAAACAAGCAACTGAGAAAGTAGCAGAAAGTCAGAACCACCATTTACAAAAATATAAAGAGTTCAAAAAGCCCACAAGCCGGGTTATCTACATAAACACCCAGAATGATCATCAAGACTGCTTAGCAGCATCAACACGAGGTGAAGGAGGATGAGTCTGAAGGGGCACTGCATCTACTGTTCCATCATCTCGATTCAGAATTTGAACATCGGGATCAGACTTCGGTTGAGCGACTTCAGCCAAAGTAGTGGAGGGCGGCACATTAAAGGTTTTTGCAGAAGAAATAACAGGAGGGCCGACATCATCGTCATCATCAGGATCATCAGGAACAATCTTACCATCCCTAACAATGTTGTCCAGGCTAAAAAGGGAAAGGTCAAGCTCCGGTGCAAGAACTCAAACTTGCTCCTTCAGATTCTCATAAGCAGCATGAACACTACCTACAAGGTGAACTTGGAGTTCGGTATAATCAGCTCGGACACATTCCAAGCTATTCCTGAGATCCATCATCTCTCTATAGGTGGTAACATAGCTATCGTTATGTTTCAATGCTGTGTCCTTAGCTAATTTCACAGAGGCCGCCAAACCAATAGCCCGAGTCTTCTCCCCCTCCAACTTCTTCTCCAGCTTGGTCACCTTTACCTCAAGCTCCTCTTTTAAACCTTTAATCCGGTCAAACTCTGACTTGGCCTCCTCCATAAAGGCCTTTGTAGAATGAATAGGAAGATCTTGGGCGGTCTGGTATAAAGCTGCTCCGATGTGTGCCAGTTTAATGCCACTCCGAGTGATAAAATCCAAATGATGAAGAATGGATACATCATCAGTACGCATGACACCATAAGGAGTAATCTGTTGATCAACAAACCCGACAGAAACAAAGTTAGGAGCATCCAGATTAAAAGACTTGACAGTCTGGGGTCTTTTAGGAGGAGGAACGGCAGTAGGAGAAGAAATAGCAGCAGAGGACTGGGGAGGGTTAACTAAATGGACCTGAGGTGTTGGGATCACCCTCCTCGGCCCAATAGAACTCTAGATCGGTCTCTTAGAAGGAACTTGAGAAGATCCCTCCCCTGCAGCCTTGGCCGAGATATTCTGTGCAGCAGTAGCTTTCCTCGCCTTTTGAAAGGCTTTCATGGTATCATTAGTCTTGGCTATCTCTGAAAAAAAAATCAAAACAAGTTACACAACTTGAGGAAAAGAAGTAAAAATAGAACATAACAAAAGAAGTCGGCCTTTACCCAGTTCGGCTCGGACAAGAGAAGGGTCCCCCAAGAATCTCTTTGTGTCAAGATGAGGAGGTTCCCCCCAAATATCCTCCAACACAGTTACAAAGGCCTGCTCGACCTCATCAAGCATCTCCCACGAATATCGAGACACTACAACATTCTTCTGCCAACTCAAAGGGAAGGCAGGTTCACCATTCGCTTCTAGGAAAAAAGGTCGAGCTCCCTCAACAGCTTGAACCTTGAAAAAGTAGTTCTTAAAATCCCTAAAGGACTCATCATACATGGAAAAGAGTTTGTGCCCTTGGGCAGACCTGAAAAAACCAAAGAAGCTTTCTTTTTGGTAATCCCGGGCTTGGTCAGAACAAAGAGGTATAGAAAGAGAGTTTGAGAAGGAGTAACATCTAATTCTTGGCAGAGCAACTGGATGATCTTGATAAAACCCCAAGAGTTCGGATGTAGCTGGGATGGAGCAACATTACACGACCACAACAAGTTAGTTTCAAAGGAAGTAAAAGGGAAAGTGATGTTCAGCTAGCTGAAAAAATAGTCATAGGCATAAAAGAAGGGACGCTCCTCCTGAACCAAGGTCGGGAAACAAACCCTCACATCAGAATCAGGCATTACAAGCTCGTAATCTTTCTCCTGGGCACATTTACTACAAATCCTATGACATTTTCTCAGCTCTGCACAGAAATCAGCATCAACCACGGAGACATACTTCAACACGAGGGAGTCCATCCAGTCGGACATACCCTCAAGAATCTGGGAAGACGTCTCGACAATATTTTTGTGAGAAGACATAGCCAACTAATCCTACAGTAAGAAAAAGAAAATGGATTACTAACCAAAACATCTCAGACAAACATGACTTCAAGCATACGAACAGTAAAAGTAAGACCCCAAGACGCACACCGAGGTCTAGGGACATCCTTTGAAGGCAATGAGAGAGTAAAGGCTCAGAAAAAATCTACAAGGCTAACATCCCAATAAAACCCTCAGCAAAGAAAATAACCCTCTTCCAACAAGCAATGTCCCGAGAAGAAAAAGACGAAAATCAAAGGAAAGCTTGCAAAAAATCATCGTCTCTATAAAAAAAGTCATCAAAGGAGCAACCTTTTTCAAAATAGCAGTTCAGAAAGCAGCGGCAGCATGCGAAGCCCTAAAAGCACCAAACTACTAGGAAATCCATCCGAAAGCATACAAAGATCGAAAGAAAACCAGAAAACATGCATCACAGTGACAACCAAGCTTGGTAATATGAAAAGGTTCAAGCTTTCCAACATAAAGTCAGGAAAAATCAAAACTTCACCAACGAATCGAATGCAAAGCGGCAAAACAAACAAAGAAAGAAGAACAACCTAGAAAAAAGAGGAAGCTTCGAAGAAACTGAAGACGGAAAGAAGGAAACCAGAATCACCTTTCAGAAGCAAAAAAAATGCCAACGATCACCAAACAAACGTCGCAGGGAGAAAAATGCAAAAATGCAAATATTCAGGAGAAAACAGAAAGTAAGAAAGAAAAGGGGAAGTTACGAAATAGAGAAAAGAAACCGTTTTGTGAAAAGTTCAAAAAGAATAAAGAAACGGAGCATTAAAAAGAATTAATGAGGTTATTAAACCTTCGCACATTCCCAAAGCAAGGGGACGAGCGTTTTCAAAAGAATAAAATTCAAAAGGAAACGTTCCGCATTCAAAGGAGAACTCTACAAAGAAGTCGACAAAATGCCCGAGTTCGGCTTCACCATAAAAGGATCAAAATCCTAAAACTAAAGACTCGACCTAAAAATAGAAGACCAAGCTCGAGCAGGGGCACTGTTCATACCCTGAGTCGAGCTGTCCGACCCGGGATGTTCTACTGATAAGTCGACCGACCTCTTCAGGTCAGGACAATCCGACCTCTTCTCAGAGAGCTCGGCCAAATCACCAGGAAAGCCTAAAAAGGGCCCAAATAGAGGACCGCGCCCCAAAACCCAAGCAGCCCAAACCTATGGAAAGAAGGGCGGTTCCCTTAAAGATAAGATGACCTCACTTGAAAGATAAAGATAAGATAAGATAACTAACTTATCTTATCTAAAAGGGTCACTCTACACCATTATAAATACACTGGAGCACCCAGGTATAACTCATACTCTGATTCTACTAAAAACCTGCTTAATACCCTTGCTAACCTAAGCATGGAGTCCCTTGCAGGTACCACCACCCTCTAGTGACAAAGGATCAGCACCATCATCAAGTCCAGCAAGTAGGGCACATCAGCTTCGACCCGTACAGAAGATCTCATCCGAGATCGACCTACAATTTCAGGTAACCCTCGGAACAGTTCCCTAGTTGGAGCTGTTGTTGTTCCATAATTATTCCAAGACTGCCTTGCATCTCTCCCTAATTGATTTGGTATTGCTGCTCCTTCATCTGCTCCATACTTTCTTGGAGTTGTTATATGTTCTCATTCATTTGATCCCACTGTTGTTGTTGTTGTTTGAGTTGGTTGACATCCTCTCTCAAATGGTGTATGTCTCCTCTCATTTGGTGTGTGTCTCCTTGCATTTGTTCCCAATTGAATCCTTCAGGGAATTGTTGGTATGGTGGTTAAAGTGCTAGGTAGTGTGATTATTCCTCAACCTCTTCTTCTTGTTGTGGTTGCCCTTGTGGAACATGAGCATAAGTTCTGTGCTCCCTGACCTTTAAAGTGGGTTAACAGCTACCACTTTGGCCATCTTCTTGGCAGTTATGGGCTTTTCTTGATCCACTAGCACCTCATCAATGATCTTTTCAACCCCTGCTTCATCACATAGCCTTTGGATGATGCTGGGAAATGCCAACCTTGTGCTATCCTTGATGCTTTTTGACACCCTATTAAGGTTGTTGGCAATCATCTCCCCAACATTCATGTTTTCTTCCTCCATGATAATGTATATGAGCACAGCCCTCTCCAATGTCACCTCAGAAGTGTTAGATGTTGGGTTAAGAGATCTTCTCACAAAGTCTAGCCACCCTCTAGCTTGGGGCTCAAATCTCTTCTCCTTAGCTGGTTAGGTCTTCCATCCTTGTCATTGATCCACTGTACATTCAGCACACAGATTTCATTGAGAATTTCATCAAATTCTGGGTCTGTTGCTTGATCCTCTCTTCATAACTCCAGGTGGAGCTTGTTTGCTTCACCATCAGCATCCTATCTATGTTGGAAGGGCTATAGCCAATGGCCTTCCCTTTCATATAGCTAAGATACCTATAGGGTTGCCCAGGTTGAGGCACTGCATTGGCATAGAATTTTCTAACCAAGCTCTCCACCACATTCCTTGGTGGGTTGCACAAGAGTGTCCATCCCTTGCTGTTGATTTCCCTAATGATTTCAGGATGCTCATTCCTCCCAAGTTGGAAGCCAAACTCTAGAATTATTTTCCTTTCACTCACCTAACTATAAAACTGGTTTTGATTGAATGATAAGAGGAACTTATATTCATTGTGGCTTGAGGATCCTGAGGTTAGTTCCTTGGTCCTTCTCTTCTTTGATGATGATGCTCTTCGTTGTGCCATTGGGTAAGTAAAGAGGTTTGAAAGGTTGAAGATAATGGAAGAAGAAGTAGAGAACGGAGAGCAAAGCAAGGGTTTGCTCCATAATACCAAACTTAGGACTTGATTGTCCCTAATCAAGTAGAAGAAAAGAAGGTAGTAATGAGAGATAAAGGGAGAATAAGGGAGATGTGAGGGTTCTTTCACGTGTGAAACTTGGGGATTAAAGTGTGGAGAGTGGTGGGAATGTGTTTGGCTTTTTATAAGAGGGAGAGATGCAGTCTGGAAGGGGTCTTTGTGGTGGGAAGTAAAAGCAACTCATCTTTTTCACACTTGAGAAGTGGCGCTTAGCGTGGGAAGAGGCGCCAACCTTTTTCTCTGCATGTGTTGAGTTTCAAAGTGTAAGTACACTTTGACTCCCTCTCTTAGTGAGCTATCAATCATGTGGGCCTCATTCTCTCTCTTGAAATTAAAAACCGAAAACCCATTAGTGAAAAGAACATCTTTATATTCCCTTTTTGTAACATGAAATTAAAATGCATTTCATGAGTGTCCCTTGGGACACAAAACTTAATTTCTTTGCATCTAATAAATTGGGTATATCATTGGATTTTTAATGTGTTTATAAGGGTGAAATAAATTCACTTATTTCACATTCTTTCTTCTCTAACTCCTTCCGAACACATTAAAGTGGCCTTACATGCCTAACCAATTTATTTAATGCATTAAAACGAAGAACATGCTGGGTTTGCTATGCAAACATCATATGGTGGTGGCCACACCAAACTTAATTTTTGGGCTTACATTCAAAGTTAATTCATTCAGTGGTTGTAAGCCTAAATTAAGTGGGTTAGTGGCCACACCAAACTTAGCTCTTTAGCTAGATCTGCAGCCCAATTTAATCAATGCTAATGAGTGAACCCATCAGCCTTGCACTTCCAGTGGAAAAAAATATATATCTACTAACTAACAAACACTTTTAAACTCCCTAAGTTACCACAACTATTTATGAAAAGCAGAAAATTGAAAAGATTAACTGAAACTTAAACTACATAAACCAACTATCCTAAACTACTTCTAGAAAGCAGAAAATCAAAAGGATATGAATGTTGGGGTGCCTCCTGATGAGCGGATAATTTATACGCTTTTTGGCATTGTTTTTAGGTAATTTTTAGTAGGATCTAGCTACTTTTTGAGATGTTTTTATTAGTTTTTATGTAAAATTTATATTTCTGGACTTTACTATGAGTTTGTGTGTTTTTCTATGATTTTAGGTATTTTCTGGCTAAAATTGAGGGACCTGAGCAAAATTCCGATTCAGAGGCTGACAAAGGACTGCAGATGTTGTTGGATTCTGACCTCCCTGCAATCGAAGTGCATTTTCTGGAGCTACAAAATCTCAAATGGCGCGCTCTTAATTGTGTTGGAAAGTAGACATCCAGAGCTTTCTAGAAATATATAATAGTCCATACTTTGCTCGAGTTTTGATGATGCAAACTGGCGTTCAAACGCCCCTTCTCTATCCTATTCTGAAGTCAAAACGTTGAAACTGGTATAAAAGTTGGAGTTAAACGCCCATACTTGCATAAAAGCTGGCGTTTAACTCCAAGAGAAGTCTCTACACGTGTAAAGCTCAATGCTCAGCCCAAGCACACACCAAGTGGGCCCGGAAGTGGATTTCTGTGTCATTCACCTATTTCTGTAAACTCTAGTAGCTAGTTTTATTATAAATATGACCTCTTACTATTGTATTTTCATCTTTTCATCATCTTCTGATCTCTTGATCACATTTTGGGGGCTGGCCTCATGGCCATGCCTGGACCTTGTTCTTATGTATTTTCAACGGTGCAATTTCTACACACCATAGATTAAGGGTGTGGAGCTCTATTGTTCCTCGAGTATTAATGCAATTACTACTGTTTTCTATTCGATTCATGCTTATTCTTATTCTAAGATATTTGCTGCACTTCAACATGATAAATGTAATGATCCGTGACACTCATCATCATTCTCACCTATGAACGCGTGACTGACAACCACTTCCATTCTACCTTAGAACGAGCGTGTATTTCTTAGCCTCCATTCCGAAAGATCGGAGTCTTCGTGGTATAAGCTAGAATTATTGGTGGCCATTCTTGAGATCCGAAAATTCTAAACCTTATCTGTGGTATTCTGAGTAAGATGTGGGAAGGGATGACTGCGACGAGATTCAAACTCGCGAGTGTTGGGCATAGTGACAGACGTAAAAGAATCACTGGATTCTATTCCAACATGATCGAGAACCGACAGATGATTAGCTGTGTGGTGACAGCGCATTTGGACCATTTTCATTGAGTATGGGAGGTAGCCATTGACGCCGGTGAAATCCGAACATACAGCTTGCCATGGAAAGGAGTATGAAAGATTGGATGAAGGTAGTAGGAAAGCAGAGATTCAACAGGAACAAAGCATCTCTTTGCACTTATCTGAAATTCTCACCAATGAATTACATAAGTATCTCTATCTTTACTTTATGTTTTATTTATCTTTTAATTATGAAAACTCTATCACCCATTTTAATCTGCCTGACTGAGATTTACAAGGTGACCATAACTTGCTTCAAACCGACAATTTCTGTGGGATCGACCCTTACTCATGTAAGGTATTACTTGGACGACCCAGTGCACTTGCTGGTTAGTTGTGTGGAGTTGTGATGAAGTGTGATCCATGTTTGAGAGCACCAAGTCTTTGGAGCCATTGTTGATGATCACAATTTCGTGCACCAAGTTTTTGGCGCCGTTGCCGGGAATTATTCGAGTTTGGACAACTGACGGTTAATCTTGTTGCTTAGATTAGGTACTTTTCTTCTTATTTTATTTTCAAAAAGTTTTCAAAAATCTTTCAAAAAAATTTCTTCTTTTTTCGTTTTTCCAAAATCAATTTTCAAAAAAAACTAAAAAATTTCATAAAATCATAAAAACTCAGAAATATTTCATGGTTCTTGTTGAATCTAGGGCCAAACTTTATGTTTGGTGTCAATTGCATGATTTTAATTGTCTTTTAAATTTCAAAAAACATGCATAATGTTCTTGATGATCTTCAAGCTGTTCTTGATGAATTGCTTTGTTTGATCTTCATGATTTCTTGTTTTGTACTGCATGATATTTTACATGTGCATTCTTGCAAAGCATATGGCCCAAACATGAGAAAGTTCTAAATTTAGTGTCTTGCAAGTTTTCTTTTATAGAAAACTAAGTTCTTGATGTTCATCTTGATCTTCAAGATTGTTCTTGGTGTTCATCTTGACATTCATAATGTTCTTGCGTATATCTTGTGTTTTGATCCAAGAATTATATGTTTTGACTCATTTTGCTATTTTTCAAAATTGAAAATATATCTTCTTGAATAAAGGATTTAGCAAAATGAAGGTCCAAGAACATAAAGCAGAGGAATTACAGAGAAAAGCTAGGCGTTCAAAATGCCCAGTAAAGAAGGAAAACTAGCATTTAAACACCAGCCAAGGTACCTAGTTGGGCGTTTAAACGCACAGTAAGGAAGAAAAACTGGCGTTTACCTGGATGGCGTTTAAACGCCCAAACCATGCAGCAGTTGGGCATTAAACGCCCAAAACATGCAGCTCCTGGGCGTTTAACGCCAGGATGACACAACGAAAGGAATCTTGTTTTCAAATCAAATTTTTTCAAATCTTCATATTTTTTTGTTTCAAAATCAAATCTTTTTCAAATCAAATATTTCCAATCATATCTTTTTCAAAATCATATCTTTTCAATATCTTTTTCAAAAATCAAATCTTTTTAATTTTTATCTTTTCAATCAAATCTTTTTAATCATATCTTTTTCAAAATTTGATTTCAAAAATCTTTTCTAAACTTCCTATCTTTTAAAAAATTGATTTTCAAATCTTTTTCAACTAACTAATTGATTTTTTTTGTTTGTTTTACCATTTCTTATCTTTTTCAAAACCACAACCAATTTTTCAAAAATTCATTTTAAATTTTATTCTTTTAATTTTAGAAAATTTCTCCCCCTCTCTTATCTTTTTCTATTTAAACACTAAGATTCCTCCTCTATTGTTAGTTCGAACTCCATCTCTCTTTGTGTGTTCGAATTCTTCCTTACCTACCTCCTTCTTCTATTCTTATTTTCTTCTAACACCTCAAGGAATCTATATACTGTGACATAGAGGATTCCATATTTTCTTTGTTTTCTTCTCTTTTATATGAGCAGGAACAAAGATAAAGGCATACTTGTTGAAACTGATCCTGAACCTGAAAGGACTCTGAAGAGGAAGCTAAGACCAGCTAAAGCACAAAACTATGAAGAGGACCTCACTAAAATTTTGGAAAAGAAAGCAACAAAAGAAACAATTATGGCCGAACCAAACAACAATGCAAGAAAGATGCTTGGTGATTTTACTAAACCAACTTCTAACTTTTATGGAAGAAGCATCTCAATCCCTACCATAGGAGCAAACAATTTTGAGCAAAAGCCTCAATTAGTTTCTCTACTGCAACAGAACTGCAAGTTTCATGGACTTCCATCAGAAGACCCTTATCAGTTCTTAACTGAGTTCTTGCAGATCTATGATACTGTTAAGACTAATGGAGTTGATCCTGAGGTCTACTAGTTTATGCTTTTCCCTTTTGCTGTAAGGGATAGAGTTAGAACATGGTTGGACTCACAACCCAAAGATAGCCTGGACTCTTGGGATAAGCTGGTTACGGCTTTCTTAGCCAAGTTCTTTCCTCCTAAAAAGTTGAGAAAGCTTAGAGTGGATGTTCAAACCTTCAAATAGAAAGAAGGTGAATCCCTCTATGAAGCTTGGAAAAGATATAAGCAACTGACCAAAAAGTGTCCTTCTACATGCTTTCAGAATGGACCACATTAGATATATTCTATGATAGTTTGTCTGAATTTTTCAAGATGTCACTGGACCACTCTGCAGGTGGATCTATTCACCTAAAAAACGCATGCAGAAGCTCAAGAACTTATTTAAATGGTTGCAAATAACCAGTTCATGTATACCTCTGAGAGGAATGCTGTGAGTAATGGGACGCCTCAAAAGAGAGGAGTTCTTGAAATTGATGCTCTAAATGCCATACTGGCTCAGAACAAAATATTGACCCAACAAGTCAATATGATCTCTCAGAGCCTGAATGAATTGCAAAATGCATCCAACAGTACTAAAGAAGCATCTTCTGAAGAAGAAGCTTATGATCTTGAGAACCCTGCAATGGCAGAGGCGAATTACATGGGTGAAGCCTTTGGCAACACCTATAATCCTTCATGGAAAAATCATCCAAATTTTTCATGAAATGATCAACAGAACCAAGGCTTCAATAATAACAATGGTGGAAGAAACAGGTTTAGCAATAGTAAACCTTTCCCATCATCATCTCAGTAACAAACAGAGCATTCTGAGCAGAATCCTTCTAGCTTAGCAAACATAGTCTCTGATCTATCTAAGGCCACTCTTTGTTTCATGACTAAAACAAGATCCTCCATTAGAAATTTGGAGGCACAAGTGGGCCAGCTGAGTAAAAGGGTCACTGAAACTCCTCCCAGCACTCTCCCAAGCAATGCAGAAGAAAATCCAAAAGGAGAGTGCAAGGCCATTGATGTAATCAAAATGGCCAAAACCTTAAAGGAGGAGGAGGACGAAAATTCCAATGAAGAAGACTTCAAGGAACGTCCACCATTCAGTAAGGAGTACCCTAATGAGGAATCAAAGGAATCTGGGGCTCATACAGAGACCATAGAGATTCCCTTGGACCTCCTTTTACCATTCATGAGCTTTGATGACTATTCATCTTCTGAAGAGGATGAAGACATTGTTGAAGGGCAAGTTGCCCAATATTTAGGAGCAATCAAGAAGCTGAATGCCAAGCTGTTTGGTAATGAGACTTGGGAAGAAGAGCCTCCTGATGACAAGTCATCATATACCCATTTTTCAAGCTAATTTCACTTGTTTCACAAGTTTTTATGCACGTTCTTGCACTATAAGTAAGCAATTTAGAGTGGAATTGCATGTTTTATTTGAATCAAACAACCACCCTTTAATTGATACTAAATCATGAGGTTTAAGCTAAATTTAATTGATTTTTAATTGATTTATAAACTTTGTGAATTTGGTGATACTTTGATTGGTTGTTTTGATTATTTGTAGGTGAAGAAAAGAAGAAAAGAAGAAAGTGTGGCTTAAGAAGTGTGGCCCAAGGAAGAAAATAGTGTGGCAAAATGAAGGAGGGAAGCCACACTGCTCTCTACAAGAGCACACTGCTCTCCAAGGGAGCACAACAAGGAACCAAGCATGCAAGGCTTCACTGCCCTGCCTCCCTTGAGAGCGGAGCACAAATTCAAGCCAAGAAACAAGGAAGAGCAAAAATTCTGCTCTGCTCTCCTCAAGAGCAATTTCGGGCTCCTCATGGAAAAATTAAAGGAAATTGTTCTCCAAGTGCCACCCATGGGTTTTGAACCCAAGCACATGAAGGGAAGGAAGTAGCACTCAAATGAAAGGAAAACAAGCCAAACCACCAAGGATCGAACACAACACCTTGGGAAAGCAAGGAACTAGGCGCTACTTTGGTGCCAAGGAAACCAAGAAAAAAGGCAACAATTCCCTCCACCAAGTTTCGAACCAAGGACCCCTTGGAAGACTCATTGCGCTGCCCACAAGGAGAGCAGAGCAACACTCCTTGATGCATGGCACGCACACGCGCATCATGGCTCGGCCAGCACGGACTTGGAGCTCGCAAGACCCACACAAGCCATTGCTCCGCTCTCCACAAGAGCAGGGCAATCTCCTTCGTGTAACATAGATCCCCACACAAAGCTTCACTGCTCTGCTCTCCACAAGAGCAGAGCAGCCTCCTGGGAGCAACATGGGCTGAAATTCACTTAAAAATCCAATTTAATTCAATTCTTCACCCATCTTTCAAGCCCACTCAAAATTATTAGATCCAAAATAGAAAGTGTATAAATAGGTGTTAGTTAGAATTAGAAGGGAGCTTACTTTCATTTTTAATTTTCATCCTTAGCCAACTTGAGAGCTCACTTTCCATTTTTCTGCTTTAGAACTTCTGATCTTCAATTTTTATTTTCGAACTTCAATTAGCTTGAGAATTGGAGGAGAGAATTCACTTCTTCTTCCTCTGATCTTTTTGTTTTCTTTACTGGGTTTTGTTTGATTCTTGAGTGTGAAAAATTGAGGAACTTCTATCTCAATCTCCATTTAAGATCTCTTTGATTTTCCTACTGCATAATTGAGTTAAATTCCATTTCCT
>NC_029780.3:49765246-49773256 GCF_000817695.3 Arachis duranensis
TGTTTGAGATCTAGTCTATTTCAATTCATCTCTTGTTTAGTTAATTGTTGCAATTTAATTTCCCTTGTTTGAATTCTGAATTCCCTGTCCTCAACTCCCTTTTTCATTCAAGCAATTTATATTTCTTGCACTTTAAGTTACCGCAATTTACATTTCTTGCACTTTAAGTTTCAGTCATTTAATTTATTGTTCTTTAAGATTCAGTACCTTTACTTTCAATTCGCTTTAATTTTTGCAAATCATCCCTCTCCCTTTACATTTCCTGCAATTTACCTTCTGTCTGCTACAAATCACTCAACCAATACTTGATTCGCTTGACTAAATCAACCACTAAACTAAAATTGCTCAATCCTTCAATCCTTGTGGGATCGACCTCACTCATGTGAGTTATTATTACTTGATGCGACCCGGTACACTTGCTGGTGAGTTTTGTGTTGGATCATTTTCCACACATCAAGTTTTTGGCGCCGTTGCCGGGGATTGAAATAGATTGACAATGATTAAGAGAAGTGGAGATCTAGATTAAGCATTTTTTTTCTTTTGTTCTCAACTAACATACTATCTGTTTGAAGATTTGCCTCTATCAACACACTAGCTGTTTGAAATTTTGTCTCAACTAACTACACTCAATTTTCAAAAAAAAAGTACCACTATGTGTTCCTTGTATTGGTTTACATGTCACAGGAAAGAAGAGAAGTTCCAAATTCTGAAGGTCAAGACGAACAGACTATCAGAAGGTTGAGAAGAGAAGTCAGAGGGAAGACTATTATTGGAGAAGAAGTCTCTGTGGAAGAAGAATATCATGACATGAAGCCACCACTCATTACACTAATCAAGAACAATTGTTCCTATGGCGGAAATCCATTGGAAGACCCTAAACAGCACATATCCACTTTTCTAAAAACCTGTGGTGCTGTTAAACCCGATGGTATAGATCATGACACCTATAAGCTCTTGTTATTCCCCTTCTCACTAAGGGATGAAGCTGCACAATGGCTTGAAACCTTTCCCCAAGGAAGTATCACTAGTTGGGACGATTTGGTTACCATGTTTCTAGCCAAATTCTCCTCACCCCCAGTAGATCATCAAGCTGAAAGAAGGGGTACATCCATTCACATAAGGAGAAGAAGAACCACTCTTCAAGGCATGGGAAAGATACAAGACAGCAAATGACAAAGTGGGTTTCCAAGCTTTCTATGAAGGATTAACCCCAGAAACAAGAAAAGTAGTGGACTACTTCTCAGATGGCCTACTCAAAGCGACAACAACTGCCCAAGGAACTGCAAATTTCAATGAAAAAGAAGTCAACAACCAACACTCATTTGAGAAACCACAGAATGCAATTTCAGAAAAAGAAGTGATGAATCTTGAAGGAGTGAATGCAGTCATGAACCTGAACAAACAAATACACCATCAAACCCAGCAACACATGGAGCTAAAAGCTAGAAAAGTTGATTGCCTGCGTTCTGCTGTAGTGAATGCACAATTTTCACCATGGAGGTCCCATTCTTATCTGAGAATGGGGGAGTATCAACATCAAGAACAAAGAGGTTTCAACCAGGGCAAATCCATGACCACAAACAACCAACGTCACTCATCCAATAATGCCAATCAAAAATAATACTCACAAAACATGCACTTCCAGCCTCATAACAACTCACAAAATCATCAGAACACCTCTGCAACACCCACATCTTATCCGCGCAATACCTATGCAATTCCTTCACAAGGTTTCCCACATCAACCAGTTCATCTCATACATTTACAACTTTTTCAGAGAATCTCGGACTTGGAAATGATGATAGAGAAACTCATGGAAGTTCAAGTCCATGAGACCAAAAACCATATGGATGCATATAAGAAGCTTGAATAACACATACTGCTATTGGCTCAGCATTTTTCAAAAACAACCAAGAAGGAGGAAATCCCTCTCAACATCACTGAAGACAAACCAAATAATAATGAAAATGCTGCAAAAAGGGAAGAATGGAAAAAGATCATAGAGGAAAGTAAGAAAACCTTGGACAAAGAAAGTACTAGCCAAGAAAAACACAACACGGAAGTCTTACAAGGAGAGACAGAGGATAGAATTAAAGAAGATCAGAAAATCCCTACTGAGAAATTTTCACTAGGGGATAAAGTACTGCTAAACATTCAAACATTGAAGGTGTCCCCACAGCTGTCTGATCACTATATTGTGACTAAGATCCTTCCACGGGAACTCAAAGAGGTCATCAAAGAGGAAACCGGAAGGAAGTTCATGGTAAAGAAAGACAAGCTAAGGCACTGTGATCTTCGATTTCCATGATCAACAGAATGAAGGATGTCAAGCTAGTGACAATAAAGAAGCGCTTGTTGGGAGGCAATCCAACCTGAGGTAGTTTTCTTTTCATAGCTTTTTCAATAAAAATGTTGAATGATTAGTATGCATTGCAAGATGCTAAGTTTGGTGTTGCACACCAAAACAATTTAAGGGAGAATGAATGATTCTAAGTTTGGTGTTCCACCAAAATCTCATTTAAAAGAACATTCTCACTTCCTGGACAATGCTAGCTCTAAGCAATCAGACAAATTATTCAACTATTTAACTGCTTTTTAGCTTTAATTCCATAACCTTTAGCAAGGACACAAGGTTTCACATATGGTTAGCTTGTTGCATCAGAGGCAATGGCAAGCAATTAAGTTTGGTGTTCCCACACCAAAATAAATCCAAAAGACACACTCAATTTATGCATACTAACCATTCATTTAAGGGCTTGAGAAGCAAGCAACTTTTGAGAATTATGCAGGAAATTAGCCAACAATTGAAGACAATTTGCATTGTGACTCAAAAGGGATACAACAAGAGGAAGAATGAAAAGCTGCAACCCAAAAGGTTGTATCTAAACTTAATCCTTGTTGTTGTGAAATGTTTTAATTCAGGAATTCTTGTATGTCTTGCTAAAGTGTTCATCTAGTTGCAAGTGAAGTTGTTTGATTAAGTATGCTGATCTGCATAATGCTTGTCATTCATCACTTAGCTTTAAATTTTGTTTCGTTTCCCATATGCTTGAATAAAAGAGAAATGTTTGAATTAGAAAGTAAATATCCAATGTTGCATAAGTTAGAATGGAAGTTAATGGTGGTATATGTGTTTGATTAAATGCATAACTCATGAAATAATTACTGCATAATGTCATTTTCATTGAAGTGTGAGCTAGCTTGCTGTCATAAAGGTTCCTATCAGTAAAGAAAAAGATCCCTTGAGAACAAAATAAAATAGAAAGAAAAGGAAGAAGAAAAAGCCAATGTGGCAAGAAAAACAAAGAATAAGGCTAGGCACCAATAGCTTGGACCCTAGGACACATGCCTATGGTGTTCTTGTACTAGGATATGCTTGATAAGTAAATTCTAAGGGGTATTTCAAAACCTGGCCACTTAGATCAACTGATTTGGGATGGCCAATTGAAAGTCCACAATAAAGAGCAACCTAGCTACAGAACATTTAGTTATCCAAAGAGGTGTTGGGCATCAATGATCCTAGGAGGAAATAGTGAGCCATGTGTCTGTGGTGAAGAAATGTTGAGTAAAAATAAAGCCAAAAGCTGCTGCAACATTTGACACCAAGCCTTTAAAGAATAATAAGCTTGTTAAGCAAAATAAGAAAAGAAAACTTAGCAAGGGAACAAGTAAAAAGTAAACCTTACAACAGTAAGCTTAGTAAGCCTTTGAGGAAAAGTGTATATTATGTAACAGCAAATAATAACTGAGTTATCATTGTCTGCATAAAAACTCCATGAACCAAGTTTTACTATATGCCTAATAAGGATATGTATGCTTTTCTTTCATTTCCTCTTAATTTTGATGCTTGCTTGGGGACAAGCAAGATTTAAGTTTAGTGTTGTGATGACAAGTCATCATATACCCATTTTTCAAGCTAATTTCACTTGTTTCACTAGTTTTTATGCACTTTCTTGCACTATAAGTAAGCAATTTAGAGTGGAATTGCATGTTTTATTTGAATCAAACAACCACCCTTTAATTGATACTAAATCATGAGGTTTAAGCTAAATTTAATTGATTTTTAATTGATTTATAAACTTTGTGAATTTGGTGATACTTTGATTGGTTGTTTTGATTATTTGTAGGTGAAGAAAAGAAGAAAAAAAGAAAGTGTGGCTTAAGAAGTGTGGCCCAAGGAAGAAAAAAGTGTGGCAAAATGAAGGAGGGAAGCCACACTGCTCTCTACAAGAGCACACCGCTCTCCAAGGGAGCACAACAAGGAACCAAGCATGCAAGGCTTCACTGCCCTGCCTCCCTTGAGAGCGGAGCACAAATTCAAGCCAAGAAACAAGGAAGAGCAAAAATTCTGCTCTGCTCTCCTCAAGAGCAATTTCGGGCTCCTCATGGAAAAATTAAAGGAAATTGTTCTCCAAGTGCCACCCATGGGTTTCGAACCCAAGCACATGAAGGGAAGGAAGTAGCGCTCAAATGAAAGGAAAACAAGCCAAAAATGGCTTGTTTTCAACTACCAAGGATCAAACACAACATATTGAGGAAGTAAGGAACTAGGCGCTACTTTGGTGCCAAGAAAACCAAGAAAAAAGGCAACAATTCCCTCCACCAAGTTTCGAACCAAAGACCCCTTGGAAGACTCATTACGCTGCCCACAAGGAGAGCAGAGCAACACTCCTTAGTGCATGGCACACACACGCGCATCATGGCTCGGCCAGCACGGACTTAGAGCTCGCAAGACCCACACAAGCCACTGCTCCATTCTCCACAAGAGCAGGGCAATCTCCTGATGCCTCTCCAAGCTTCACTGCTCTGCTCTCCACAAGAGTAGAGCAGCCTCCTGGGAGCAACATGGGTTGAAATTTACTTAAAAATCCAATTTAATTCAATTCTTCACCCATCTTTCAAGCCCACTCAAAATTCTTAGATCCAAAATAGAAAGTGTATAAATAGGTGTTAGTTAGAATTAGAAGGGAGCTTACTTTCATTTTTAATTTTCATCCTTAGTCAACTTGAGAGCTCACTTTCCATTTTTCTGCTTTAGAAATTCTGATCTTCAATTTTTATTTTCGGACTGCAATTAGCTTGAGAATTGGAGGAAAGAATTCACTTCTTCTTCCTCTGATCTTTTTGTTTTCTTTACTGGGTTTTGTTTGAGTCTTGAGTGTGAAGAATTGAGGAACTTCTGTCTCAATCTCCATTTAAGATCTCTTTGATTTTCCTACTGCATAATTGAGTTAAATTCCATTTCCTTTACTGCTGCAATCTTTAATTTCTCTTTAATTGCTTTGTGAACTTAGATCTAGGAAGGCAATTGAGATCTAGACTCTGCTATGTAGTCTCTGGAGTCCTGAAATCTAATTTTCTTTTTGGTTCTTCTGTTGAACCACTGCTCAATCAAATTTTTATTTTCTGTTTGAGATTTAGTTAATTTCAATTCATCTCTTGCTTTGCTAATTGCTACAATTTAATTTCCCTCAAATCCCTTTTCCATTCAAGCTATTTATATTTCTTGCACTTTAAGTTACTGCAATTTACATTTCTTGCACTTTAAGTTTCAGTCATTTAATTTCTTGTTCTTTAAGATTCAGTACCTTTACTTTCAATTCTCTTTAATTTCTGCAAATCATCCCTCTCACTTTACATTTCCTACAATTTACCTTCTGTCTGCTACAAATCACTCAACCAATACTTGATTCGCTTGACTAAATCAACCACTAAACTAAAATTGCTCAACCATGGGATCGACCTCACTCATGTGAGTTATTATTACTTGATGCGACCCGATACACTTGCCGGTGAGTTTTGTGTTAGATCGTTTTCCACACATTACCTCCCTTGCTCACCAATGAACTGAATACATTAGTTTAGCAAAATTTACCTCAAAAGAAACAGGATCCTGGTAAATTCTTAATACCCTGTACCATAGGTACCATGACCTTTGAAAAAGCTTTGTGTGACCTGGGGTCAGGGATAAGGATGATGCCCCTCTCTGTGATGGAGAAACTGGGAAACTATGAGGTATAGGCTGCCAACTTCTCATTGGAGATTGCAGATAACTCTATGAAAAAGGCTTATGGACTAGTAGAGGACGTGCTAGTGAAGGTTGAAGGCCTTTACTTCCCTGCTGATTTCATAATCCTAGACACTAGGAGGGATGAGGATGAATCCATCATCCTTGGAAGACCCTTCCTAGCCACAGCAAGAGCTGTGATTGATGTTAACAGAGGAGAGTTGATCCTTCATGTGAATGAAGAATGCCTTGTAGTAAAGACTCAAGGTTCTCCACCTGTAACCATGGAGAGTAAGCATAAAGAGCTTCTCCCAATACAGAGTCAAATAGAGCTCCCACATTCAAACTCTAAGTTTGGTATTGGGAAGCCACAGCCAAACTCTAAGTTTGGTGTTGAGAGATCTCAACAATAATCTGATCATCTGTGAGACTCCAAGAGAGCTCACTGTCAAGCTATTGACATTAAAGAAGCGCTTATTGGGAGGCAACCCAATTTTATTTTAATTTTATCTTTATTATTTTGTTCTCTTTTAGGTTGATGATCATGTGAAGTCACAAAGACAATTACAAAAATAAAGGAAAAAATCAAAAACAGCATTAAAAACAGCACACCCTGGAGGAAAGACTTACTGGCATTTAAATGCCAGTAAGGGTAGTAAAATGGGTGTTTAAACGCCCAATCTGGCACCTTTCTGGGCGTTTAAATGCCAGAATAGGGCACCAGACTGACGTTTAAACGCCAGAACAGGGCAACAAACTGGCGTTTAGACACCAGAACAGGAAGGAAAGCTGACGTTTAAACGCCAGAACAGGGCAGCAAACTGGCGTATAAACGCCAAAATTGCACTCTAGCGCGTTGTGAACGCCCAATTGGAGTAAGGATGAATAATTCCTTGGCCCTTCAGGATCTGTAGACCCCACAGGATCCCCACCTCCCCCACCTCTCACTCTCTCCCTCCATCTCCTCCATTCTCTTCTTCTTCCCCTTCTTTCCTTCTTTTTTTGCTCGAGGACGAGCAAACCTTTTATGTTTGGTGTGGTAAAAGCATTGCTTCTTGCTTTTCCATAACCATTTAAGATACCTAAGGCCAGAGAAACCTCAAAAAATAGGAAAGGGAAGGCAATTGCTTCCACCTCTGAGTCATGGGAGATGGAGAGATTCATCTCAAGGGTCCATAGCTCAGTAGTAGAGCATTTGACTGCACATCAAGAGAGCCCACTCATGGACCTCAACAAGAGCATGAGGAGATTCCTCATCAAGAAATTCCTCAGATGCCTCAATGGATACATTTTCCTCCACACAACTAAGGATGGAGCAACAAAGGCAAGGAAGAGATATAAAGGAGCTCAAGAGCACCATTGGACATTCAAGAGGAAGACGTCACCCTGGTGCACGAAATTGTGATCATCAATGGTGCCATCAACATGGTACGCTCAATTGCAATCTCAATTCTTTATCACAACTTCGCACAACTAACCAGGAAGTGCACCGGGTCGTCCAAGTAATAAACCTTACGCGAGTAAGGGTCGATCCCACGGAGATTGTTGGTATGAAGCAAGCTATAGTCATCTTGTAAATTTCATTCGGGCGGATTCAAATGGTTATGGAGGATTAATAATTAAAAGATGAATAAAACATAAAGTAAAGATAGAGATACTTATGTAATTTATTGGTGAGAATTTCAGATAAGCGTATGGAGATGCTTTGTCCCTTCTGTCTCTCTGCTTTCCTACTGTCTTCATCCAATCCTTCTTACTCCTTTCCATGGCAAGCTGTATGTTGGGCATCACCATTGTCAATGGCTACAGTCCCGTCCTCTCAGTGAAAATGTTCAATGCGCTTTGTCTCAGCACGGCTAATCATCTGTCGGTTCTCAATCAGGTTGGAATAGAATCTAGTGATTCTTTTGCGTCTGTCACTAACGCCCAGCCCTCAGGAATTTGAAGCTCGTCATAGTCATTCAATCCTTGAATCCTACTCAGAATACCACAGACAAGGTTTA
>NC_029780.3:49773278-49784156 GCF_000817695.3 Arachis duranensis
TTCATAAGTGAGAATGATGATGAGCGTTACATAATCATCACATTCATCATGTTCTTGGGTGCAAATGAATATGTTAGAACAAGAATAAGCTGAATTGAATAGAAGAACAATAGTAATTGCATTGATACTCGAGGTACAACAGAGCTCCACACCTTAATCTATGGTGTGTAGAAACTCCACCGTTGAAAATACATAAGAACAAGGTCTAGGCATGGCCGAATGGCCAGCCTCCCATAATCTAAGAACTAGATGTCCAAAGATGATCCTCAGATCTGAAGTGATCAAAAGATTCCAGGATATAAAATACAATAGTAAAAGGTCCTATTTGTAGATAACTAGTAGCTTAGGGTTTACAAAAATGAGTAAATGACATAAAAATCCACTTCCGGGCCCACTTGGTGTGTGCTTGGGCTGAGCATTGAATCTTTCATGTGTAGAGACTTTTCTTGGAGTTAAACGCCAGCTTTTGTGCCAGTTTGGGCGTTTAACTCCCATTCTTGTGCCAGTTCCGGTGTTAAACGCCAGAATTCTTGAGCTGATTTGGAACGCCGGTTTGGGTCATCAAATCTCATGAAAAGTAGGGACTATTATATATTTCTGGAAAGCCTAGAATGTCTACTTTCCAACGCAATTGAGAGCGCGCCAATTGGGTTTCTGTAACTCCAGAAAATTTACTTCGAGTGCAGGGAGGTCAGAATCCAACAGCATTTGCAGTCCTTTTCAGCCTCTGAATCAGATTTTTGCTCAGGTCCCTCAATTTCAGCCAGAAAATACCTGAAATCACAGAAAAACATACAAACTCATATTAAATTTCAGAAAAGTGAATTTTAACTAAAAAATAATAAAAATATAATAAAAACTAACTAAAACATACTAAAAACATACTAAAAACAATGCCAAAAAGCGTATAAATTATCCGCTCATCACAACACCAAACTTAAATTGTTGCTTGTCCCCAAGCAACTGAAAATCAAATAAGATAAAGAAAAGAGAATATGCAATGAATTCCAAAAACATCTATGAAGATCAGTATTAATTAAATGAGCGGGGCTTTTAGCTTTTTGCCTCTGAATAGTTTTGGCATCTCACTCTATCCTTTGAAATTCATAATGATTGGTTTCTATAGGAACTCAGAATCCAAATAGTGTTATTGATTCTCCTAGTTAAGTATGATGATTTTTGAACACAGCTACTTTATGAGTCTTGGCCGTGGCCCAAAGCACTCTGTCTTCCAGTATTACCACCGGATACATACATGCCACAGACACATAACTGGGTCAACCTTTTCAGATTGTGACTCAGCTTTGCTAGAGTCCCCAATTAGAGGTTTCCAAGGTTCTTAAGCACACTATTTTTTCCTTGGATCATGACTTTATTTTTACCCTTGCCTTTTGGCTTTTTTTTTGCTTGCTTTCTCTCTTTCTTTTTTTTTGCTTCAAGAATCATTTTTATGATTTTTCAGATCCTCAGTAACATGTCTCCTTTTTTCATCATTCTTTCAAGAGCCAACATTCATGAACAACAAATTCAAAACACATATGCACTGTTCAAGCATACATTCAGAAGTCGAAATATTGTCACCACATCAAAATAATTAATCTGTTATAAAATTCAAAATTCATGCAATTCTTCTCTTTTTCAATTAAGAACATTTTTCATTTAAGAAAGGTGATGGATTCATAGGACATTCATAACTTTAAGGCATAGACACTGATGGTGTTTTTGTCGAAAACGAATTTCCAACACACATAACTAACCGGCAAGTATACCGGGTCGCATCAAGTAGTAATAACTCACAAGAGTGAGATCGATCCCACAGGGATTGATGGATCAAGCAACTTTAGTGGGTGATTAGTTTAGTCAAGCTAACATTGAAGTGAATTGTGTGAAGTTGATCAAGAGAAAGTAAATTGCAAGGAATTTAAAAGATGCAGAAAGTAAAATTGCATAAAACTTAAATAACAAGAAAGTAAAATAGCTAAAACTTAAATTACAAGAAAAGTAAATTTCATGAAAAGTAAAGGGGAGTTGGGTGCTGGAAATTAAAGAGAGCAATAGATCAAAACTCAGAAACTCTTGCAGAAAGCTTAACTTGCAGGAAAGTAAATTGGGATCATGAACAGAAATGTAAAATGAAGAACAAGTGCAGAAGAATTAAATTACTTGAAAGTAAATTGAAAGCCAATGGAACAGTAAAAACAGAAGAGCAGTCAAGAACTCAACTCAGTTGCAAAATAAAATTGAAGATCTCAGGGAATCAAGAGACTAGAAAACAAGTCTAGATCTCAATTCCTTCCTTAATCAAAGTAGAAAGCAGATTGAAGAAGAAAGAAAGATGAAAGCCGTAAAGAAAAACTTGGATCCAAAACTCAATTCAATGAATTATGCAGAAAATCAACAAAGAGCAATCTTAGATCAAGAATGAAACAGAATTCCTTCAAATCTCAATCCAAGATTCAAGACAGAAATAAAAATTAAATGAGAGAGCTCTCTACTACTAATGCTCCCTAGTGGAGCTAGCCTCCTAATCGAGCTCCTCCCCCCTGGAATGAGAGTGATGCCTTTATATAGGCTTTTTACAAAATGAAAATAAAAATGAAATTAAAATTAAAAACAAATTCACAAAATGAAATTCCTAATCTAGCTTCTCTGTGTGCCTTTGAGTGATGATGTGGTCTTTGCTTGCTTTGGATTTGAGGAGAAATGGGTTTGGTTGGCCTTGGTTCAATTTGGAGAGGAATTGAATTTAAATGGAATTTTGGTTGAATTTTTGGCCCATGAGTGACACTCCTAGGAGGCTGCTCTGCTTTTGTGGAGGGCAGAGTAGTGAAGCTTTGTATGGGGATGCATGTTGCGTGCCAAGTGTGGGAGGGGCACCAGGGGATTGCCCTGCCCTTGTGGAGAGCGGGGCAGCAGTGTCTTGTGCGCGCCTTGCCTCTGCCCGTGCTGTGATGCGCACGCCCAAGCTCCCTTGTGTGCGCCAAGGATGCCCATGTCATGCATGCCCATGTGCGTGCCAAGGGGAGTTCCCAAGTTCGAACCTTGGTGAAAGCATTTGGGGAACAATTTTCCTTGATTTTTCATGAAGAGAGCACGACATTGCTCTGCTCTCCAAGAGGGCAGAGTAGAATAATGAGCGCAACTTTGCTTTGGAGTGAGGCTCCAGCTTCGAACCTTGGAGGAAGCACTTTGGTTTATTTTCGCTTATTTTTTGCCCTTAAAGATGCCTTTCACTCATGCCTCAATTGTACGCCAAATATGGATTGCTATATATCGTTGGAAAGCTCTGAATGTCAGCTTTCCAACGCAACTAAAAGCACATCAATTGAACGTCTATAGGTAAAGTTATAGCCCTTTGAAGTAGGCATGGTCATGTTGTGAGCGCCCAGATTTTAACTTAGCAAAATTTTGGTTCAACCTCACTTTGCTTGATCACAATATTGCCCTGCCCTTGGCAAGAGCAGGGCAGTGTGCATGCTGGTTGCTTCCTCCTTTGATTTGGTCATGGGCCACACTTTTAAAAGCGTGGCCTAAGGCTCTAAAGTGTGCTCCAACTTCAAAGTTTGCCCCAAAGCTCTTTTTTTCTCCTTTTTAGCTTATTTTGTGCTTCTTTGCTTCTTTTTCTTCTTATTTCCTACAAGATTTATAAATTTAAAAGATCAAGGAAATATACCATTTAATCACAAAAGCATTCAATATTTAAGCACAATTCATCAATTTCTTGTATGAAAAAGCATAGAAAAATAGGTATATGATGACTTGTCATCACAACACCAAACTTAAACCTTGCTTGTCCCCAAGAAAGAAAAGAATCATGCAATAAAGATTGGCAATCTAAGGTAAGAAGAATAGCAACTCATTGTTCATGGTTAGCTAGTTTTCTAAGCATGCTACAATCACAAAAGAGATGTAAATGATTGATGCTTCTATCTAGCTCAATTTATGAAATCTTTTCCTTATAATTTTTCCTTGAAACAAGCTTTCGATTTTTTTTAACTTATCCTTTTGGGTGCTTTGCCCCATGAGTTAATAACAAAGCTACGACTTCTAAATGCTTTGTTTTCAAGTATTACCACTTAATACATAAGCACCACAAGAATTTAATTAGAGGACTTCATTAAGCTCATTCTTCTTTTCTTTTCTTGACTCTCTAATCATTGATGCTCAGAGCCTTGAGCTTTGAGAGAGTACTTTTGCACTTGAGCCTAGCCTTGACTTCTAAGTGTTTTGTTTTCAATCATTTGGCTTGATACATAAACACCATAAGCACTTAGCAAATAAATTGCCATTGGTACTCAGAGCCTTCAGCTTTCTCATTCTTTCCCTTTTTCTTTTTTTTTTTTGCTTTTTTTTTTGCATTTACTTCCTTCAAGGTTTTCATGATTTCAAAAGATTTCACAAAATGTCCTAGATAAAAACTTCAATTAAATAAAATCCAATGCAATTGAGCAACAATTAATCATACAAGCTTTCCAATACTTCTATGCACATGCTAAGTTCTTCTTTAATTCCTTGTTTGTTTATGATCATGATACTTTATTGCTTTTGAATTCACAAAGCCCAAGTTGGTTGTTATAATGGCACAGCAAAATATTACAAATCAAGATTCAAGCTATGCTTTATTCATACACACATGTAAACAGAAAAGATGAAGACAATCATGCAATTTAAGTGCTGGAAACAAATGAGAAGAAAGGGAACTCTACAACATTGTAGTTCATCTTCATTATTGTTGTCCTTTTTCTCCAATTCTTCCCTTTTCCTTGCCAAACTTAGAATGCTTGCTCATCCTCAAGCAACAATTAGAACAATGGCTATGGGGCTAAGATGGATCATGAATGTCTTACACAATGAAATGTTAGTAGCACATGTGTTTTAAGAAAGCAAAATGAAAGATAACAATCAAGGCACCAGAGACAGAGACATTTTGATTGCAAACATAAGAAGGTGAGCACAATACATTGCATAAAAGATAAGTGGCACACCAAACTTAGTGTGACACTTTTCACTTGAAATTAATGCAAGTATCTAGTAAGCATTGGAACCAAATTTTGTTGCATAGCAACACCAAACTTAGAATGCAACCATATGTCAATTTATTTGAATTCAAACTAAACAAAAGAAACTGTTATTTGTTGAATACAATCATCAAGCCAAAAATCTGTCATGAATAAGTATCTCTTGATGCTGTATTAACAAAAACAGTTGATAAAAGAAAACTTAAAAATAAAGAGGTGACTAAAACAAAGAGAATGCAAATGAAATGTCAAAACAAAAGAAAAATAACAATGCAAAGGCAATATGATTATGCAGACAAGTGATGTTGCTGGATGAGTTGCATAGAAAAATAAGTGGCACACTAAACTTAGAATCTTAGTGTGTCACTTTCATTTTTGATTTGATGCAATCATCCAAAAAGATTGAAAATAATTTGTTGCAAGGCAACACCAAACTTAAAATGTAATCATATGCAAATTTATTGAAATTTAAACAAGGCAGGGAGAAGGAATGTTACCTACTGTTTACCTATTATTCACTTTCTTCCTCTTCTTCCAGTTTGTTAAGAGGAATGACCTCAAAGGGGGGAGAAGATTCAGCTACTGTCCCTTTCCTTGGCCTTTCCTCAGCAAGCTTCCTTTTGCAAATGGCTTGATTGATCTTGCTTGCTGGATTAGGGATAGGATTGGTGCTTTTGTTAGTTGCCTTCACTTCTTTGAATTCAAGACTTGGTTGCTGTGTGATTATTGGAGTTTTGTATTCATCCAGGGCCTTTTGCATTGGTGGTTCCATGAGCTTTTCCTCTATGTACTTCTCTGCTTCACTTGAGTGTCTTCCTCACTTTCTTTCTCTTCCACTTCCTCTCTTGCACTCAACATTTGACTTAATAGCTTTTTCATTGAGGAGGTTTGTTGATCTTCCCAACATTTCTTCATCTCCTCTTCATATCTTTTAATCTCAGATTCAATTGTTGAGACTTTTTGGTCCAGGGGAGTTTGAGGAGGTTGTGAGTGTTCAGGTTCTCTTGTCATCTCAAGTGCAGTTTCAGGTTCAAATATTTCCACCACCTCTTCCTTCTTTGCAATTTCACTTGACACAAGGACCTTGTGTTCTTGTTTTTCCATTTCCTCCTCCCTTGCATTCAACAATTGTTCTACCTGCACTTCCATGATTGTGAGGAAGTTCTCTTGTTCTTTTCAGAATTTCTTTGTTTTCTCCTCATGTCTTTTGAGCATGGACTCAAGCTTTGAGAGCCTTTGGTTCATGGAAGTTTGTGTGGGTGGTAAGTGGTGCACAAAATTGTGATCTCAATGGCGCCAACAATTGGTATGCATAAAACACAACACCAGTGAAAATTGAAATTACTCATATCAGAAATGAATTTTGCTTAGTGAGGCAAAAACACAAACACCTTGGTTTCAACTTAGAATAGAGAACAAAAAAGAAAAAAATGCTTGATCTAGATTTCTCACCCACTTAATCATTGTTGATCTAAATCAATCTCCGGCAACGGCGCCAAAAACTTGATGGTGTTTTTGTGGAAAACGAATTTCCAACACACATAACTAACCGGCAAGTATACCGGGTCGCATCAAGTAGTAATAACTCACAAGAGTGAGGTCGATCCCACAGGGATTGATGGATCAAGAAACTTTAGTGGGTGATTAGTTTAGTCAAGCTAACATTGAAGTGAATTGTGTGAAGTTAATCAAGAGAAAGTAAATTGCAAGGAATTTAAAAGATGCAGAAAGTAAAATTGCATAAAACTTAAATAACAAGAAAGTAAAATAGCTAAAACTTAAATTGCAAGAAAAGTAAATTGCATGAAAAGTAAAGGGGGTTGGGTGCTGGAAATTAAAGAGAGCAATAGATCAAAACTCAGAAACTCTTGCAGAAAGCTTAACTTGCAGGAAAGTAAATTGGGATCATGAACAGAAATGTAAAATAAAGAACAAGTGCAAAAGAATTAAATTGCTTGAAAGTAAATTGAAAGCCAATGGAATAGTAAAAACAGAAGAGCAGCCAAGAACTCAACTCAATTGCAAAATAAAATTGAAGATCTCAGGGAATCAAGAGACTAGAAAACAAGTCTAGATCTCAATTCCTTCCTTGATCAAAGTAGAAAGGAGATTGAAGAAGAAAGAAAGATGAAAGCCGTAAAGAAAAACTTGGATCCAAAACTCAATTCACTGAATTATGCAGAAAATCAACAAAGAGCAATCTTAGTTCAAGAATGAAACAGAATTCCTTCAAATCTCAATCCAAGATTCAAGACAGAAATGAAAATTAAAGGAGAGAGCTCTCTACTACTAATTCTCCCTAGTGAAGCTAGCCTCCTAATCGAGCTCCTCCCCCCGGAATGAGAGTGATGCCTTTATATAGGCTTTTTACAAAATGAAAATAAAATGAAATTGAAATTAAAAACAAATTCACAAAATGAAATTCCTAATCTAGCTTCTTTGTGTGCCTTTGAGTGATGATGTGGGCTTTGCTTGCTTTGGATTTGAGGAGAAATGGGTTTGGTTGGCCTTGATTCAATTTGGAGAGGAATTGAATTTAAATGGAATTTTGGTTGAATTTTTGGCCCATGAGTGACACTCCCAGGAGGCTGCTCTGCTCTTGTGGAGGGCAGAGTAGTGAAGCTTTGTGTAGGGATGCATGTTGCGTGCCAAGTGTGGGAGGGGCACCAGGGGATTGCCTCTGCCCGTGCTGTGATGCGCACGCCCAAGCTCCCTTGTGTGCGCCAAGGATGCCCATGTCATGCATGCCCATGTGCGTGCCAAGGGGAGTTCCCAAGTTCGAACCTTGGTGAAAGCATTTGGGGAACAATTTTCCTTGATTTTTCATGAAGAGAGCACGACATTGCCCTGCTCTCCAAGAGGGCAGAGAAGAATAATGAGCGCTACTTTGCTTTGGAGTGAGGCTCCAGCTTCAAACCTTGGTGGAAGCACTTTGGTTTATTTTCGCTTATTTTTTGCCCTTAAAGATGCCTTTCACTCATGCCTCAATTGTACGCCAAATATGGATTGCTATATATTGTTGGAAAGCTCTGAATGTCAGCTTACCAACGCAACTGGAAGCACATCAATTCAACGTCTATAGCTCAAGTTATAGCCCTTTGAAGTAGGCATGGTCATGTTGTGAGCGCCCAGATTTTAACTTAGCGAAATTTTGCTTCAACCTCACTTTGCTTCATCACGATATTGCCCTACCCTTGGCAAGAGCAGGGCAGTGTGCGTGCTAGTTGTTTCCTCCTTTGATTTGGTCATGGGCCACGCTTTTAAAATCGTGGCCTAAGGCTCCAAAGTGTGCTCCAACTTCAAAGTGTGCCCCAAAGCTCTTTTTTTCTCCTTTTTAGCTTATTTTGTGCTTCTTTGCTTCTTTTTCTTCTTATTTCCTACAAGATTTATAAATTTAAAACATCAAGGAAATATACCATTTAATCACAAAAGCATTCAATATTTAAGCACAATTCATCAATTTCTTGTATGAAAAAGCATAGAAAAATAGGTATATGATGACTTGTCATCAGACACTAAGACACTAATGATCATAAGACACAAACATAGATAAACATAAGCATGAAAATTCGAAAAATAGAAAAATAAAGAACAAGGAGTTTAAAGAACGGGTCCACCTTAGTGATGGCGGCTTGTTCTTCCTCTTGAAGATCTTATGGAGTGCTTGAGCTCCTCAATGTCTCTCCCTTGCCTTTGTTGCTCCTCTCTCATGATTCTTTGATCTTCTCTAATTTCATGGAGGGGGATGGAATGTTCTTGGTGCTCCACCCTTAGTTGTCCCATGTTGGAACTCAATTCTCCTAGGGAGGTGTTAATTTGCTCCCAATAATTTTGTGGAGGAAAGTGCATCCCTTGAGGCATCGCAGGGATTTCATGATGAGTGGAATCTCTTGTTTGCTCCATCCTTTTCTTAGTGATGGGCTTGTCCTCATCAATGAGGATGTCTCCCTCTATCTTAACTCCAACTGAATTACAGAGGTGACAAATGAGATGAGGAAAGGCTAACCTTGCCAAGGTAGAGAACTTGTCCGCCACCTTATAAAGTTCTTGGGGTATAACCTCACGAACTTCTACTTCCTCTCCAATCATGATGTTATGAATCATGATAGCCCGATCTATAGTGACTTCGGACTGGTTGCTAGTCAAAATGATTGAGCGTTGGATAAACTCCAACCATCCCCTAGCCACGGGCTTGAGGTCATGCCTTCTCAGTTGAACCGGCTTCCCTCTTGAATCTCTCTTCCATTGAGCGCCCTCTTCACAAATGTCTATGAGGACTTGGTCCAACCTTTGATCAAAGTTGACCCTGCTAGTGTAAGGGTGTTCATCTCCTTGCATCATGGGCAAGTTGAATGCTAACCTTACATTTTCCGGACTAAAATCTAAGCATTTCCCCCGAACCATTGTAAGCCAATTCTTTGGGTTCGGGTTCACACTTTGATCATGGTTCTTGGTGATCCATGCATTGGCATAGAACTCTTGAACCATTAAGATTCTGACTTGTTGAATGGGGTTGGTAAGAACTTCCCAACCTCTTCTTCAGATCTCATGTCGGATCTCCGGATATTCACTCTTTTTGAGTTTGAAAGGGACCTCGGGGATTATCTTCTTCATGGCCACAACTTCATAGAAGTGGTCTTGATGCACCCTTGAGATGAATCTCTCCATCTCCCATTACTTGGAGGTGGAAGCTTTTGCCTTCCCTTTCCTCTTTTTAGAGGTTTCTCCGGCCTTAGATGCCATAAATGGTTATGAAAAAACAAAAAGCAATGCTTTTACCACACCAAACCTAGAAGGTTTGCTCGTCCTCGAGCAAAAGAAGAAAGAAGAGAGTAGAAGAAGAAGAAAAAGAGGAGATGGAGGGGCCTTTATGGTTCGGCCAAGGGGGAGAAGTAGTGTTTAGGTTGTGTGAAAATGAAGGAGTGAAGAAGGGTTTATATAGGGGTGGAGAGAGGGGTAGGGTTCGGCCATTATGGGTGAGTTTGGGAGGGAAAGTGGTTTGTATTTAGATGGTGAGGTGGGTGGGGTTTTTATGAAAGATGGATTTGAGTGGTGAAGAGAATGGTGGGATTTGATAGGTGAGGGGTTTTTGGGGAAGAGGTATTGAGGTGATTGGTGAATGGGTGAAGAAGAGAGAGAGTGGTGGGGTATGTGGGGATCCTGTGGGGTCCACAGATCCTGAGGTGTCAAGGATAATTCATCCCTGTACCAAGTGGCGAGCAAAAATGCTCCTTCTGCTAGTCCTGGCATTAAACGCCGGGTTGGTGCCCATTTCTGACGTTTAACGCCAGCTTCTTGCCCATTCCTGGTGTTAAACGCCAGTCTACTGCCCCTTTCTGGCGTTAAACGCCCAGAGTGGTGCCAGACTGGGCGTTAAACGCCCATTTTGCTATCTTCACTAGCGTTTAAATGCCAGCAAATTTTCCTCCAGGGTGTGCTATTTTTTTCTGTTTTTCATTCTGTTTTTGCTTTTTCAATTGATTTTGTGACTTCCCATGATCATCAACCTATAGAAAATATAAAATAACAATGGAAAATAGATAAATATAACATTGGGTTGCCTCCCAACAAGCGCTTCTTTAATGTCAGTAGCTTGACAGTGGGCTCTCATGGAGCCTTACAGATACTCAGAGCAATGTTAGAACCTCCCAACACCAAACTTAGAGTTTGAATGTGGGGGTTCAACACCAAACTTAGAATTTGGTTGTGGCCTCCCAACACCAAACTTAGAGTTTGACTGTGGGGGCTCTGTTTGACTCTGCTTTAAGAGAAGCTCTTCATGCTTCCTCTCCATGGTTACAGAGGGATATCCTTGAGCCTTAAACACAAGGGATTCTTCATTCACTTGAATGATCAATTC
>NC_029780.3:49784210-49785360 GCF_000817695.3 Arachis duranensis
CCAAGGATGATGGATTCATCCATGCACTTCCCAGTCTCTAGGACTATGAAATCAGCAGGGATGTAATGGTCTTCAATTTTTACCAGAACATCCTCTACTAGTCTATAAGCCTATTTTCTTGAATTGTCTGCCATCTCTAGTGAGATTCTTGCAGCTTGTACCTCAAAAATCCCTAGCTTCTCCTTTACAGAGAGAGGCATGAGGTTTATGCTTGACCCTAGGTCACACAGAGCCTTCTTAAAGGTCATGGTGCCTACTGTACAAGGTATTGAGAACTTTCCAAGGTCCTGTCTCTTTTGAGGTAATCTCTGCCTAGTCAAGTCATCCAGTTCTTTGGTGAGCAAAAGGGGTTTATCCTCCCAAGTCTCATTACCAAATAACTTGTCATTTAGCTTCATGATTGCTCCAAGGTACTTAGCAATTTGCTCTTCAGTGACATCTTCGTCCTCTTCAGAGGAAGAATACTCATCAGAGCTCATGAATGGCAGAAGTAAATCCAATGGAATCTCTATGGTCTCAGTGTGAGCCTCAGACTCCCATGGTTCCTCATTAGAGAACTCATTGGAGGCCAGTGGACGTCCATTGAGGTCTTTCTCAGTGGCGCTCACTGCCTCTTTCTCCTCTCTAAATTTGGCCATGTTGATGGCCTTACACTCTCCTGTTGGATTCTCTTCTGTATTGCTTGGAAGAGTGCTAGGAGGGGGTTCAGTGACTTTCTTGCTCAGCTGACCCACTTGTGCCTCCAAGTTTATAATGGAGGACCTTGTTTCAGTCATGAAACTTTGAGTGGTTTTGATTAGATCAGAGACCATGGTTGCTAAGTTAGAGTGGCTCTGCTTAGAATTCTCTGTCTGTTGCTGAGAAGATGATGGAAAAGGCTTGCCATTGCTAAACCTGTTTCTTCCACCATTGTTGTTGAAACCTTGTTGATGTCTCTGATGATCCTTCCATGAGAGATTTGGATGATTTCTCCATGAGGGATTATAGGTGTTTCCATAGGGTTCTCCCATGTAATTCACCTCTTCCATTAAAGGGTTCTCAGGATCATAAGCTTCTTCTTCAGATTAAGCGTCCTTAGTACTGCCTGGTGCAGCTTGCATTCCAGACAGACTTTGAGAAATCATATTGACTTGCTGAGTCAATATCTTGT
>NC_029780.3:49785603-49787338 GCF_000817695.3 Arachis duranensis
ACCTCAGGGTCAACCCCATTGGTCTTGACAGTGTCACAGATTTGCAAGAATTCAGCAAAAAACTTATGAGAATCTTCCAATGGAAGTCCATGGAACTTGCAATTCTGTTGCATTAGAGAAACTAATTGAGGCTTAAGCTCAAAGTTGTTTGCTCCAATGGCAGGGATAGAAATGCTTCTCCCATAGAAGTCAGGAGTAGGTGCAGTAAAGTCACCCAGCACATTCCTTGCGTTGTTGGCATTATTGTTGTTTTCGACTGCCATGTCTTCTTCTTGTTTGAAGATTTCTGTTAGGTCCTCTACAGAGAGTAGTGCTTTAGCTTCTCTTAGCTTTCGCTTCAAGGTCCTTTCCGGTTTAGGGTCAGCCTCAACAAGAATGCTTTTGTCTTTGCTCCTGCTCATACGAAAGAGAAGAGAACAAGAAAATATAGAATCCTCTATGTCACAGGATAGAGATTCCTTGAGGCGTCAGAGGAAAAGAAGAATAGAAGGAGGAGGTAGAAGAATTCGAACTTATCAAGAGGGATAGAGTTCGAATTGTGCATTGAGGAGGAGTGTTAGTCCTTAATTAGAAGGATGTGAGAAAAGGGGAAGAATTTTCGAAAATAAATTAAAAGATTTTGAAGAAATTTTGAAAAATTGAAGAATGATTTTCGAAAATTAAAGTTGGGAAAGAAATAAAGTAATTTTTGAAAAAGATTTTGAAATTAGAAATCAAAAAGATATGATTGAAAAATAATTTAAAAAGATTTGATTTTTAAAATTAATGACTTGGCTAACAAGAAATTTAAAAGATAGGATTTAGACATTAAACCTTTCTCAACAGAAAAGGCAACATACTTAAAATGTTGAATCAAATCATTAATTGTTAGCAAGTATTTTTGAAAAATGGAAAGAAATTGATTTTGAAAATATATGATTGAAAAGATATGATTTGAAAAAGATTTGATTTTGAAAAATTATGAAGACTTGAAAAAAATTTGAATTGAAAACAAAATCTTCTCTCTTGTGCCATCCTGGCGTTAAACGCCTAGAATGGTATCCATTCTGGCGTTTAACGCCCAAAATGCTACCCTTTTGGGCGTTAAATGCCCAACCAGGTGTCCTGGCTGGTGTTTAATCGCCAGTTTTCCTTCTTCACTGGGCGTTTTGAACGCCCAGCTTTTTCTGTGTAATTCCTCTGCTGTATGTTCTGAATCTTCAATTCTCTGAATTATTGACTTGAGAAGACACAAATTAAGAATTTTTTTGAATTTTTACTAATGAGGAATAATCAAAATGCAACTAAAATCAAATAAACAATGCATGCAAGACACCAAACTTAGAAGTTTGTATACTACTGACACTAACAAATTGAGAATGCATATGAGAAACAACAAAACACACGAAACAAGAGAATTTAAAGATCAGAGCAAGGAAATCATCAAGAACAACTTGAAGATCAATGAAGAACATAATGAGTGTGATTTTCGAAAATTAGAGGCATGCAATTGACACCAAACTTAAAATTAGACACTAAACTCAAACAAGAAACATAAAATATTTTTGATTTTATGATTTTATAATTTTTTTGTGCTTTTTCAAAAATAATGTGGAAAAAGAAAAATAAAGAATTCAAAATTCTTAATGAGAATTCCAGGAATCATGCAATGTTAGTCTAAAACTTTAGTCTAAAGAAATTAGACATGGCTAGCCAAGCTTCAGCAGGACATTACATTCAAGAGCTAAATTGATGA
>NC_029780.3:49787613-49794366 GCF_000817695.3 Arachis duranensis
GTATGGAGATGCTTTGTCCCTTCTGTCTCTCTGCTTTGCTACTGTCTTCATCCAATCCTTCTTACTCCTTTCCATGGCAAGCTATATGTTGGGCATCACCATTGTCAATGGCTACAGTCCCGTCCTCTCAGTGAAAATGTTTAACGCGCTCTGTCACAGCACGGCTATTCATCTGTCGGTTCTCGATCATGTCGGAATAGAATCCAGTGATTCTTTTGCATCTGTCACTAACGCCCCACAATCGCGAGTTTAAAGCTCGTCATAGTCATTCAATCCTTGAATCCTACTCAGAATACCACAGACAAGGTTTAGACCTTCCGGATTCTCAAGAATGCCGCCATCAATTCTAGCTTATAGCACGAAGATTCTGATTAAGGAATCCAAGAGATATCCACTCAATCTAAGGTAGAACGGAGGTGGTTGTCAGGCACACGTTCATAGGTGAGAATGATGATGAGTGTCACGGATCATCACATTCATCAAGTTGAGGAACAAGTGATATCTTAGAACAAGAATAAGCTGAATTGGATAGAAGAGCAATAGTAATTGCATTAATACTCGAGGTACAGCAGAGCTCCACACCTTAATCTATGGTGTGTAGAAACTCCACCATTGAAAATACATAAGAAAGGTCTAGGCATGGCCATGAGGCCAGCCCCATTATCTAAGATAGCATAAGACTACTCAAAGATAGCTACCAAGATGAAAATACAATAGCAAAAGGTCTTATTTATAGAGAAATGACATAAAAATCCACTTCCGGGCCCACTTGGTGTGTGCTTGGGCTGAGCGTTGAAGCTTCTATGTGTAGAGACTTTTCTTGGAGTTAAACGCCAGCTTTTGTGCCAGTTTGGGCGTTTAACTCCCACTTCCGTGCCAGTTCCGGCGTTTAACGCCGGGCAGTCTTGAGCTGATTTGGAACGCCGGTTTGGGCCATCAAATCTCGGGCAAACTATAGAGTATTATATATTGCTGGAAAGCCCAGGATGTCTACTTTCCAACTCATTTAAGGACGCGCCAATTGGGCTTCTGTAGCTCCAGAAAATCCACTTTGAGTGCAGGGAGGTCAGAATCCAACAGCATCTGCAGTCCTTTTCAGCCTCTGAATTAGATTTTTGTTCAGGTCCCTCAATTTCAGCCAGAAAATACCTGAAATCACAGAAAAATACACAAACTCATAGTAAAGTCCAGAAAAGTTAATTTTAAATAAAAACTAATAAATATATAATAAAAACTAACTAAAACATACTAAAAACATACTAAAAACAATGCCAAAAAGCGTATAAATTATCCGCTCATCAATTTCTCTTTTTCATCATTCTTTCAAAAGCCAACAATTTTAACATTCCTAAACAACAAGATAAAAAATATGCACTGTTCAAGCATTCATTCAAAAAACAATAAGTATTGTCACCACATCAATATAATTAAACTAATTTCAAGATAAATTTCAAAATTGATGTACTTCTTGTTCTTTTGTAATTAGAAACATTTTTCATTTAAGAAAGGTGAAGGATTCATGGAGTTATTCATAGCTTTAAGACATAGATACTAGACAATAATGATGATGTAGTAAAGATACAAAACATAGCCAAACATGAAGCTCAAAATCGAAAACAGAAAAATAAATAGACAAGGGGATTAAGGAATGAGTCCACGTTAGTGAGGGTGGCGTCTTCCTCTTAAAAAACCAATGGTGCTTGAGCTCCTCTATGTTTCTTTCTTGCCTTTGTTGCTCTTTCCTCATGGCTCTTTGATCTGCAGTCAAATGCTCTACCACTGAACTATGGATCCTTGAGATGAACCTCTCCATCTATCATGACTCGGAGGTGGAAACACTACCTTCCTTTTCCTCTTTCTAGAGGTTTCTTCGGCCTTAGGTGCCATAAATGGTTATGGAAAAACAAAAAGCCACGCTGTTTTCCACACCAAACTTAAAAGGTTTGCTCGTCCTCGAGCAAAAGAAGAAAGAGGGGAGTAGATAGGGATCCTATGGGGTCCACATATCCTGAGGTGTCAAGGATTTCTCATCCCTACTCCATTTAGGCGTGTAAACGCCCTTAGTATGCAATCCTGGTGTTTAACGCCAAACTGCTGCTTGTTTCTGGCATTAAACGCCAGCTTGATGCTTCTTTCTGGCGTTAAATGCTAGTCTGATGCTTCTTTCTGGCGTTTAACGCCAGTCTAGTACTTCTTTCTCGCGTTTAACACCCAGAATGGTGCCAAACTGGGCGTTAAACGCCCATTCTGCTACCGTTACTGGCGTTTAAACGCAGTAAGCTCCTCCTCCAGGGTGTGCTATTTTTAATGTTGTTTTTTATTTTGCTTTAATTTTTGCAGTTGTTTTTGTGACTCCACATGATCATCAACCTAAAGAAAACATAAAATAACATGGATAAATAAAGTTGGGTTGCCTCCCAATAAGCGCTTCTTTAATGTCAATAGCTTGACAGTGAGCTTTAATCTAGTCTCAGTTTTGAGCATTCTTGCTCAACATTGCTTTCAAGATAATGTTTGACTCTTTGCCCATTAACAATAAACTTTTTGTCAGAGTCAATATCCTGAAGCTCTACATATCCATATGGTGACACACCTGTAATCACATATGGTCCTCTCCACCGGGATTTTAATTTCCCAGGGAATAGCCCGAGCCTAGAGTTAACCTTTTGTCCTGGCTCAAAGACTCTGGATGACAGGTTCTGGTCATGCCATCTTTTTGCTTTCTCCTTGTAAATTTTGGTATTTTCAAAAGCATTGAGTCTGAATTCCTCTAGCTCATTCAGCTGGAGCAATCTTTTCTCTCCAGCTAATTTGGCATCATGGTTTAGGAATCTGGTTGCCCAGTAGGCTTTATGCTCCAGTTCCATGGGAAGGTGACAGGCCTTTCCATACACAAGCTGGTATGGAGAAGTTCCTATAGGAGTCTTGAATGCCGTTCTGTATACCCATAGAGCATCATCCAAGCTCTTTGCCCAATCCTTTCTACAGGAAATTACATTCCGTTCCAGGATTCTTTTTAGTTCTCTATTAGAGACTTCAGCTTTCCCATTTGTCTGTGGATGATATGGAGTTGCCACCTTGTGGCTAATCCCATATCGGACCATGGCGTTATAAAGCTGTTTATTGCAGAAATGAGTGCCTCCATCACTTATTAGTGCTCTAGGGACACCAAATATGCTAAAGATATATTTCTAGAGGAACTTCAGTACTATCTTAGTATCGTTAATGGGTATTGCAATTGCCTCCACCCATTTAGATACATAGTCTACTGCCACCAGAATGTAAGTGTTTGAATATGATGGTGGGAAAGGCCCCATGAAGTCAATACCCCATACATCAAACAACTCAATCTCTAAGATCCCTTGTTGAGAGCGTAACCATGAGGCAGATTATCATCTCTCTAGCAACTGTCACAGTTATGTACAAACTCTCTGGAGTCTCTATAGAGTGTAGGCCAGTAGAATCCACATTAGAGGACGTTGGTGGCTGTTCGCTCACCTCCGAAATGTCCACCATATTGTGATCCATGGCAATGCCATAAGATCTTCTACGCCTCTTCTCTAGGCACGCACCTATGGATTAGTCTGTCTGCGCATCTCTTAAAGAGATATGGTTCATCCCACAAGTAGTATTTTGCATCAGAAAGTAGTTTTTTCTTTTGATGCCTGCTAAACTCCTTGGGAATGAATCTTGCAGCTTTATAGTTTGTGATGTCTGCAAACCATAGCACCTCCTGAATTACAAAGAGTAGTTGCTCATCCGAAAAGGTTTCGGAGATCTCAGTGAGGGGTAGAGACATCCCTTCTACTAGTTCTATCAGGGACAAGTGATCTGATACTTGATTCTCTGTCCCTTTTCTGTCTCTTATTTCTATATCAAACTCTTGCAGAAGCAATACCCATCTTATGAACCTGGGTTTTGAATCCTGCTTTGTAAGTAGATATTTAAGAGCAGCATGGTCAGTGTACACAATCACTTTTGATCCTACCAAATAGGATCTGAACTTTTCAATGGCATAAACCACTTTAAGCAATTCCTTTTCTATGGTTGTGTAATTTTTCTGTGCGTCATTTAGAACACGGCTGGCATAGTAAATGACGTGCAGAAGCTTGTCATGCCTCTGTCCCAATACTGCACTAATAGCATTGTCACTAGCATCACACATTAGTTCAAATGGTAATGTCCAGTCCGGTGCAGAAATGATAGGCGTTGTGACCAGCTTAGCCTTCAGAGTCTCAAAGGCCTGCAAACACTCTGTGTCAAAGACAAATGGTGTATCAGCAGCTAGCAGGTTACTCAGAGGTTTTGCGATTTTTGAAAAATCCTTTATAAACCTCCTGTAGAATCCTGCATGTCCCAGAAAACTTCTGATTGCCTTAACATTGGTGGGTGGTGGTAATTTTTCGATTACCTCCACCTTAGCTTGATCCACCTCTATGCCTTTGTTCGAAATTTTATGCCCAAGGAAAATTCCTTCAGTCACCATAAAGTGACATTTTTCCCAGTTTAAAACTAGGTTAGTCTCTTGCCATCTTTTCAGAACAAGTGCTAGATGATCAAGATAGGAGCTGAATGAGTCTCCAAATACTGAAAAGTCGTCCATGAAGACTTCCAGAAATTTTTCTACCATATCAGAGAAAATAGAGAGCATGCATCTCTAAAAGGTTGCTGGTGCATTACACAGACCAAATGGCATCCTTCTATAGGCAAATACTCCAGATAGACATGTGAATGTCGTTTTCTATTGATCTTGGGGATCTACGACAATTTGGTTGTAGCCTGAGTAGCCATCCAGAAAGCAGTAATTGTCATGACCTGCTAGCCTTTCTAGCTTTTGGTCTATGAATGGTAAAGGAAAATTATCCTTTCTGGTGGTTGTATTGAGTCTTCTGTAGTCAATACACATACGCCACCCTGTAACTGTTCTTGTAGAAACCAGTTCATTTTTTTCATTATGAACCATTGTCATGCCTTCCTTTTTGGGTACAACTTGGACAGGGCTCACCCAGGGGCTATCGAAAATGGGATAAATAATCCCAGCCTCTAGTAATTTAGTAACCTCTTTCTGCACCACCTCCTTCATGGCTGGATTCAGCCGCCTTTGTGGTTGAACTACTGGTTTGGCATTATCTTCTAGTAGGATCTTGTGCATGCATCTGGCTGAGCTAATGCCCTTGAAATCACTAATGGACCACCCAAAAGCTGTCTTGTGTGTCTTTAGCACCTGAATTAGTGCTTTCTCTTCCTGTGGCTCTAAGGCAGAGCTTATGATTACAGGAAAAGTTTCACCTTCTCCCAGAAAAGTATATTTTAGGGATGGTGGTAGTGGTTTGAGCTCGGGTTTAGGAGGTTTCTCCTCTTCCTGAGGAATTTTTAGAGGTTCTTTTATTTCCTCTGGTTCCTCCAAATCAGGCTGAACATTTTTAAAGATATTCTCTAGCTCTAATTCAAGACTCTCAGTCATACTGATCTCCTGTACCAGGGAGTCAATAATATCAACACGCATGCAGTCTTTTGATGTGTCTGGGTGCTTCATGGCTTCAATAGCTTTTAGCCTAAACTCATCCTCATTGACTCTCAGGGTTACTTTCCCTTTTTGGACGTCAATGAAGGTTTGTCCAGTTGCTAAGAAAGGTCTTCCTAGAATGAGAGTTGCACTCTTGTGCTCCTCCATTTCCAACACTACAAAGTCAGTGGGAAAGGCAAACGGCCCAACTGTGACAATCATATCTTCAATTACGCCAGATGAGTATTTAATGGGGCCATGATGAGCGGATAATTTATACGCTTTTTGGCATTGTTTTTAGATAGTTTTTAGTATAATCTAGCTACTTTTAGGGATGTTTTCATTGATTTTTATGTTAAATTCACATTTCTGGACTTTACTATGAGTTTGTGTGTTTTTCTGTGATTTCAGATTTTCTGGCTGAAATTGAGGGACCTGAGCAAAACTCTGAAAAAAGGCTGACAAAGGACTGCTGATGCTGTTGGAATCTGACCTCCCTGCACTCGAAATGGATTTTCTGGAGCTACAAAACTCCAAATGGCGCGCTCTTAACGGCGTTGGAAAGTAGACATCCAGAGCTTTCCAGCAATATATAATAGTCCATACTTTATTCGAGATTAGACGATGTAAACTGGCGCTCAACGCCAGTCCCATGCTGCATTCTGGAGTCAAACGCCAGAAACACATCACGAACCAGAGTTGAACGCCAAAAACACGTTACAACTTGGCGTTCAACTCCAAGATAAGCCTCAGCTCGTGTAAAGATCAAGCTCAGCCCAAGCACACACCAAGTGGGCCCCGAAAGTGGATTTCTGCATCAATTACTTACTTCTGTAAACCCTAGTAGCTAGTCTAGTATAAATAGGACGCTTTACTATTGTATTAGACATCTTTGGTCTCAGTTTTATTTTATTATTCATCTAAGGAGACTATTGATCATGTTTGGGGGTTGGCCATTCGGCCATGCCTGAACCTCTATCACTTATGTATTTTCACGGTGGAGTTTCTACACACCATAGATTAAGGGTGTGGAGCTCTGCTGTACCTCAAGTTTTAATGCAATTACTACTATTTTCTATTCAATTTGATTTATTCCTATTCTAAGATACCATTTGTACTTCAACCTGATGAATGTGATGATCTGTGACACTCATCATCATCCATCCTTTTGAACGCGTGCCTGACAACCACTTCCGTTCTACAAGTGAGAGCTAGGATGCGTATCTCTTGGATTCCTGATACACGAC
>NC_029780.3:49794470-49802402 GCF_000817695.3 Arachis duranensis
CGGAATTGAATGACTGTGACGAGCTTCAAACTCGCGATTTCTGGGCGTGATGATAAACGCAAAAGAATCAAAGGATTCTATTCCAACATGATCGTGAACCGATAGATGATTAGTCGTGCCGTAACAGAGCATTTGGACCTTTTTCACTGAGAGGATGGGATGTAGCCATTGACAACGGTGATGCCCTACATACAGCTTGCCATAGAAAGGAGTAAGAAGGATTGAAGGAAGGCAGTAGGAAAGCAGAGATCCAACAGGGACAAGCATCTCCAGACACTTATCTGAAATTTCCACCATTGGATTACATGAGTAACTTTATCTTTATTTTCTATTTAATTTATTATTATTATTCGAAAAACCAATAATCTCTTAAATTTGTTAAATCTGCCTGACTAGGATTTACAAGATGACCATAGCTTGCTTCGTACCAACAATATCTGTGGGGTCGACCCTTACTCACGTAAGGTATTACTTGGATGACCCAGTACACTTGCTGGTTAGTTGTGCGGAGTTGTGACAAAGTGTGATTCATGTTTGAGAGCACCAAGTCTTTGGAGCCATTGTTGATGATCACAATTTCACCCACCAGGCCATCAGCAAGTTGAAGACAAATTCGGGTTGGTTTGACCTCTTCAGTCAACCCAAGCTTTCTGATAGTGGATGCAGGGATTAGATTGATACTTGCCCCAAGATCACATAGAGCTGTCTTGGTACAGGTATTGGTGCACGAAATTGTAATGCCAATATCAAAATCAAGATTTCTTACAACTTCGCACAACTAACCAGCAAGTGCACTGGGTCGTCCAAGTAATACCTTACATGAGTAAGGGTCGACTCCCACGGAGATTGTTGGCTTGAAGCAAGCTATGGTTATTTTATTATTCTTAGTCAAGATATCAATTATAACTATCAGTTTGAATTACGAAAAATAAAAGAGCATAAAATAAATAATTGTTACTTAATAATGGAGAATATGTTGGAGTTTTGGAGATGCTTTGTCCTCTAAATCTCTGCAACATACTGCTTTCTTACTTTCAGAATTTGCAAGGCTTCTTCCATGGCAAGCTATATGTAGGGTGTCATCGTTGTCAATGGCTACTTCCCATCCTCTCAGTGAAAACGGTCCAAATGCTCTGTCACAGCACGGCTAATCAGCTGTTGGTCCTCGATCATGTCGGAATAGAATCCATTGATTCTTTTGCGTTTGTCATCACGCCCAACTCGCGAGTTTGAAGCTTGTCACAGTCATCCAATCCCAAAATCGTACTCGGAATACCACAGACAAGGTTTAGAGTTTCTGGATTCTCATGAATGCCGCCATCAATTCCAGCTTATACCACGAAGATTCTGATTAAGGAATCTAAGAGATACTCATTCAATCTGATGTAGAACGGAGGTGGTTGTCAAACACACATTCATGGGGTGAGAAAGGTGATGAATGTCACGGATCATCACCTCCTTCATAGTGAAGCGCGAATGAACATCTTAGATAGGAACAAGCATATTTGAATGAGAAACAGAAATAATTGCATTAATTCATCGAGACACTGCAGAGCTCCTCACCCCAACAATGGGGTTTAGAGACTCATGCTGCCAAAAGGTACAAATTTCAGATCTAAAAATGTCATGAGATACAGATCTAAAAGTTGTTTAAATACTAAACTAGTAACCTAGGTTTACAGAGAATGAGTCAACTAAGATGGATAGTGCAGAAATCCACTTCTGGGGCCCACTTGGTGTGTGCTGGGGCTGAGACTTAAGCTTCTCACGTACCTGGGCTGTTTCTGGAGTTGAACGCCAAGTTGTAACATGTTTCTGGCATTCAACTCTGGTTCGTGACGTGTTTCTGGCGCTGGACGCCAGACTGCAACATGGAACTGACGTTAAACGCCAGTTTACGTCATCTATCTTCGCGCAAAGTATGGACTATTATATATTTCTGGAAAGCCCTGGATGTCTACTTTCCAACCCAATTAAGAGCTCGCCAATTGGACTCCTGTAGCTCCAAAAAATCCATTCCGAGTGTAGGAAGGTCAGAATCCAACAGCATCAGCAGTCCTTTTTCAGCCTAAATCAGATTTTTGCTCAGCTCCCTCAATTTCAGCCAGAAAATTTCTAAAATCACAGAAAAACACACAAACTCATAAAAAAGTCCATAAATATGATTTTTGCTTAAAAACTAATAAAATTCTATTAAAAACTAATAAAAACATGCTAAAATCTACATGAAATTACCCCCAAAAAGCGTATAAAATATCCGCTCATCAGGTATCCTCTATTGTGCATGGTATCATAAAGCTTCCCAGATCCTTAAGCTTCTCTAGCAAGCTCTTTAAAATGATTGCACTGCATTCTTCAGTGAGAAGAACTTTTTCAGTTTCTCTCCAATCCTTCTTATGACTTAAGATCTCATTCATGAACTTAGCATAAGAGGGTATTTGCTCAAGTGCCTCTGCAAACGTAATCTTGATTTCAAGAGTCCTGAGATAGTCTGCAAAGCAGGCAAATTATTTATCCTATTCCGCTTGGCAGAGTTTCTGAGGATAAGGTATTTTGGCTTTGTATTCTTCAACCTTGGTTGCTGCAGGTTTATTTCATACATAGGTAGGTTGAGAAGCCTTCTTGAGGGAGTTATTATCAGCACTTTCAAGTGTCTGACCCCTTATAGGCGTTTGAACGCCAGGATTGGGGGTTGGATTGGCGTTTAACGCCAGATTCCTTCCCTTTTCTGGTGTTTGAATGCCAGAACTGAACATGGTTTGGGCGTTTAACGCCAATTTTTCTCCCTTTTCTGGCTTTTGAATGCCAGAACTGGGCGTCCACTGGGTGTTTAATGCCAATTTTTCACCATTTTCTGGTGTTTGAATGCCAAAATCATTCCACTCTGGGCTCTTACTGTTCTCAGAGGGATTTTGGGTAGCCGTCTGCTCATCCTCTATTATTTGTTCTTTTCTTGGCTTTATGCTGCTTTGAGCTGAGGTATTCAATGTTTTTCTACTCCTTAATTGAACTGCTTAGCACTCTTTCGTTATCTATTTTGATAACTGCTGTCTTGTCTGGTCAAGTTGTGCTTCCATGTTCCTGTTAGCATCCTTAGTGTCTTGTAACATCTTTTTAAATTCTGCTAATTGTTCTGTCAGATAACATAATTGCTTATTGATTTTAGCAACTTGTTCTAGAGGACTAAGTTTAGTGGATACTACCTTAGCCTCTTCTTTTATGGAGGACTCACTACTTAAGTACAGATGCTGATTTCTAGCAACTGTATCAATGAGCTCTTGAGCCTCTTCAATTGTTTTTCTCATGTGTATAGATCCACCAGCTGAGTGGTCTAGAGATATCTGAGCCTTTGCTGTAAGCCCATAGTAGAAGATGTCTAACTGCTCCTATTCTGAAAACATTTCAGAGGGGCATTTCCTTAGCATCTCTCTGTACCTCTCCCAGGCGTTGTAAAGGGATTCATTATCCTCTTGTTTAAAGCCTTGGATGTCCAGCCTTAGCTGTATCATCCTCTTAGGAGGGAAATATTGATTTAGAAATTTGTCTGACAACTGTTTCCATATTCTTATGCTAGCTTTAGGTTGGTTATTTAACCACCTCTTAGCTTGGTCTTTTACAGCAAATAGAAATAGTAATAATCTGTAGACATCCTAATCTACTTCCTTATCATGTACTGTGTCAGCAATTTGTAAGAACTGTGCCAAAAACTCAGTAGGTTCTTCCTGTGGAAGACCGAAATACTAGCAATTTTGCTGTACCATGATAATGAGTTGAGGATTCAACTCAAAACTACTGACTCCGATGGAGGGTATACAGATACAACTCCCATATGAAGCAGTAGTGGGGTTAGCATATGACCCCAGAGTCCTTCTGGACTATTCATTTCCACTTAGGTCCATGACGGAGAAAGGGAGATGATGTGGATTTATTTTATTTATTTTATTATATTTATTTATTAAAAATTTTTTCGAAAAAATAAAAAAACTAAAATAAATAAAAAATATTTGAAAATATTTTATGAGGATTTTCGAAAAAGTGAGGAGAGAGAAAGTGGTTAGGATGTTTTGAAAAAGATATGATTTTAAAAAAAAATCTTAAAAGGATATGATTTGAAAATTTTATACTAAGTCAACCCAAGGGATTCGAAAATTATGAGAAATTAAAGGAAAAGATTTTTTTTATTTTTGAATTTTTTTTTTGGACGAGAAAAACACACAAAAGACACAAGACTTAAAATTTTTAGATCCAATGCTCCTTGTTTTCAAAAATTTTGGAGGAAAAACATCAAGGCACACCAAACTTAAAAACTTTAAGATCGAAACACAAAGAAGACTCAAGAACACTTTGAAGACTCACAAGAATAACAAGAACAAAAGAAAAAACACCAAACTTAAAATTTTTAGAAAACCAATATAAAATTTTTGAAAACTAAAGAAAAATTAACAAGAGAACACCAAACTTAAGATTTGGCACAAGATTTAATCAAAGAAAAATTATTTTTAAAAAAGATTTTAAAAAGAAGGACTAAAAGGGGCAACTATTCCCAAGAAAATAGACACATTCAACAAATGCAAGGATTGAATAGATAAAAACTATTTTTTTAGATGACAAAAACACAAAGGACACCAAACTTAAAACATGCAACTAGACTCAATGAGAAACTAGAAATTAATAGAGAAAAATAATATTTTTGAAGAATTTTTTTTTTTGAAAAGAAAGTAAAAGACTCTAAACCAAAAAGACAAATTTTTCCTAATCTAAGTAACAAATTAAACCGTCAATTGTTCAAACTCAAACATTCCCTGGCAACGGCGCCAAAAACTTGGTGCACGAAAATTACACTCACACTATGTAATTCCGCACAACTAACCAGCAAGTTTACTGGGTCATCCAAGTAATACCTTATGTGAGTAAGGGTCGATCCCACAGAGATTGCCGGCTTGAAGCAAGCTATGGTTATCTTATTATTCTTAGTCAGGATATCAATAGTGGTTCTTAGTTTTAATTGTGAAAAGTGAAAGAGCATGAAATGAATACTTGTTATGCAATAATGGAGAATGGGTTAGAGTTTTGGAAATGCTCTGTCCCTTGAATTTCTGCTTTCCTACTGTCTTTTTCTTCACGCACGCAGGTATCCTTCCATGCCAAGCTGTATGTTGGTGGATCATCGTTGTCAATGGCTACCAGCCGTCCTCTCAGTGAAAAAGGTCCATGTACATGGCTAATCATCTGTTGGTTCTCACTAATGTTGGAATAGGATCCATTGATCTTTTTGCGTCTGTCACCACGCCCAGCATTCATGAGTTTGAAGCTCGTCACAGTCATCCCTTCCTGGATCCTACTCGGAATACCACAGACAAGGTTTAGACTTTCTGGATCTCAGGAATGCTTCCAATTGATTCTAGCTTATACCACGAAGACTCTGATCTCACAGATTTGAATGCTCTATTGTCAGGAGAGGCAGTCAAACTCATGAGCCAGGAACCCAAGAGACATCCATTCAATCTAAGGTAGAACGGAAGTGGTTGTCAGGCACGCATTTATAGGTTGAGAATGGTGATGAGTGTCACGGATCATCACAATCATCATGTTGAAGTGCGAATGAACATCTTAGAATAGAAACAAGCGTGATTGAATAGAAAACAGAAATAATTGCATTAATTCATCGAGACACAGCAGAGCTCCTCACCCCCAACCATGGGGTTTAGAGACTCATGCCGTCAAAGATACAAATTCAGATGTAAAATGTCATGAGGTACAAAATAAATCTCTAAAAGTAGTTTTTATACTCAACTAGTAACCTAGGTTTACAGAAAATGAGTAAACTAAGATAGATAGTGCAGAAATCCACCTCAGGGGCCCACTTGGTGTGTGTTTGGGCTTAGCATTGAAGCTTTCACGTGCATAAGCTGTTTCTAGAGTTAAACGCCAGGTTGTAACCTGTTTCTAGCGTTTAACTCTGGCTTGTAACCTATTTCTGGCGTTTAACACCAGAATAGGGCAAAAAGCTGGGATTGAACGCTAGTTTGCATCATCTAAACTTGGGCAAAGTATGGACTATTATATATTTCTGGAAAGCCCTGGATGTCTACTTTCCAACGCTATTGAAAGCGCGCCATTTAGACTCCTATAGCGCCAAAAATTCCATTTTGAGTGCAGGGAGGTCAGAATCCAACAGCATCTGCAGTCCTTTTTCAAGCCTCTGAACTAGATTTTTGCTCAGGTCCCTCAATTTCAGCCAGAAAATACCTGAAATTACAGAAAAACACACAAACTCATAGTAAAGTCTAGAAATGTGAATTTTGCATAAAACTAATAAAAATATAGTAAAAAGTAATTAAAACATATTAAAAACTACCTAAGAACAATGCCAAAAAGCATATAAATTATCCGCTCATCATACACACAATTGTAATATCACTCTTTTTCACAATTTCGCACAACTAACCAGCAAGTGCACTGGGTCGTCCAAGTAACAAACCTTACGTGAGTAAGGGTCGATCCCACAGAGATTGTCGGCTTGAAGCAAGCTATGGTCATCTTGTAAATCTCAGTCAGGCAGATTCAAATGGTTATGGAGTTTTAATAATTAAAAGATAAATAAACATAAAATAAAGATAGAGATACTTATGCAATTCATTGGTAGGAATTTCAGATAAGCGTATGGGGATACGTGATTCCTTCTGAATCTCTGCTTTCCTACTGCCTTTATCCAATCCTTCGTTCTCCTTTCTATGGCAAGCTGTATGTTGCGTGTCACCGTTGTCAATGGCTACTTCCCGTCCTCTCAGTGAAAATGGTCCTCTACGGTTTCTGTACGGCTAATCAACTGTCGGATTTCTCGTCTCTAATGAAAAATACCATGCACAGATATCGTATGGCTAATCAGCTGTTGGTTCTCGATCTTGTAGGAATAGGATTTACTATCCTTTTGCGTCTGTCATCACACCCTACAGTCCCGAGTTTGAAGCTCGTCACAGTCATCCCATCCCAGATCCTACTCGAAATACCACAGACAAAGTTTAGACTTTCTGGATCTCAGGAATGCTGCCAATGGATTCTAGCCTATACCACAGAGGTTCCAATCTCAGATTTAGATGCCTCATTGTTAGAGGGGAGTCGATGTGAATTGTTGATTAGAAACCCAAGAGATATACATTCAAGCTTGTCTTCATGTAGAACGGAAGTGGTTATCAATCACGCGTTCATAAGTGAGAATGGTGATGAGTGTCACATAATCATCACATTCATCATGTTCTTGTGTGCGAATGAATATATTAAAATACGAATGAGCATGAATTGAATAGAAAATAGTAGTACTTTGCATTAATACTCAAGGAACAACAGAGCTCCACACCTTAATCTATGGTGTGTAGAAACTCCACCGTTGAAAATACATAAGTGAAAATAGGGTAGGCATGGCCGAATGGCCAGCCTCCCAAAATGTGAACAATGGTCCAAAGATGTTCCAAAAGATCGCTAGTACACTAGTAAAAAGTTCTATTTATACTAACTAGTTACTAGGGTTACAGAAACGAGTAAATGATGCAGAAATCAACTTCTGGGCCCACGTGGTGTGTGCTTGAGCTGAGCATTGAAGCTTTCATGTGTAGAGACTTTTCTTGGAGTTAAACGCCCAAACTGGCACAAAAGCTGGCGTTTAACTCCAAGAAAAGTCTCTACACATGAGAGCTTCAATGCTCAGCCCAAGCACACACCAAGTGGGCCCGGAAGTGAATTTTTATGTCATTTACTCATTTTTGTAAACCCTAAGCTACTAGTTATCTACAAATAGGACCTTTTACTATTGTATTTTACATTCTGGAATCTTTTGATCACTTTAGATTTGAGGATCATCTTTGGACGTCTAGTTCTTAGATTATGGGAGGTTGGCCATTCGGCCATGCCTAGACCTTGTTCTTATGTATTTTC
>NC_029780.3:49802550-49803217 GCF_000817695.3 Arachis duranensis
CTCACCTATGAACGTGTGCCAGACAACCACCTCCGTTCTACCTTAGATTGAGTGGATATCTCTTGGATCCCTTAATCGGAATCTTCGTGGTATAAGCTAGAATTGATGGCGGCATTCAAGAGAATCTGGAAGGTCTAAACCTTGTCTGTGGTATTCTGAGTAGGATTCAAGGATTGAATGACTGTGACGAGCTTCAAACTCGTGATTGTGGGGCATTAGTGACAGACGCAAAAGAATCACTGGATTCTATTCCGACATGATCGAGAACCGACAGATGTATAGCCGTGCTGTGACAGAGCGTGTTGAACATTTTCACTGAGAGGACGGGACTATAGCCATTGACAACAGTGATGCCCAACATACATCTTGCCATGGAAAGGAGTAAGAAGGATTGGATGAAGACAGTAGGAAAACAGAGAAACGGAATGGACAAAGCATCTCCATACGCTTATCTGAAATTCTCCCCAATGAATTGCATAAGTATCTCTATCTTTACTTTATGTTTTATTTATCTTTTAATCATTAAACCTCCATAACCATTTGAATCTGCCTGACTGAGATTTACAAGATGACCATGGCTTGCTTTATACCAACAATCTCCGTGGGATCGACCCTTACTCGTGTAAGGTTTATTACTTGGACGACCCAGTGCACTTGCTGGTTAGTT
>NC_029780.3:49803240-49803662 GCF_000817695.3 Arachis duranensis
GATTCTCATCAATTTAGCTCTTGAATGTAATGTCCTGTTGAAGCTTGGCTAGCCATGTCTAATCTTTTTAGACTACAGCTTTAGACTAACATTGCATGATTCCTGGAATTCTTATTAAAAATTTTGAATCTCTTTAATTTCTTTTCTATATAATTTTCGAAAAATCCAAAAAAAATTACAAAGACATAAAAATCAAAAATATTTTATGTTTCTTGTTTGAGTCTATGATGAGCGGATAATTTATACGTTTTATGGCATTGTTTTTAGGTAGTTTTTAGTAAGTTCAAGCTACTTTTAGGGATGTTTTCATTAATTTTTATGTTAAATTCAATTTTCTAGATTTTACTATGAGTTTGTGTGTTTTTCTGTAATTTCAGGTAATTTCTAGCTGAAATTGAGGGACTTGAGCAAAACTCTGAAAA
>NC_029780.3:49803685-49804055 GCF_000817695.3 Arachis duranensis
GGATTTGAGCAAAACTCTGAAGAAGGCTGACAAAAGGACTGCTGATGCTGTTGGAATCTGACCTCCCTGCACTCGAAATGGATTTTCTGGAGCTACAGAACTTCAATTGGCGCGCTCTCAACGGCGTTGGAAAGTAGACATCCAGAGATTTCCAGCATTATATAATAGTTCATACTTTATTTGAGAATTGACGATGTAAAGTGGCGCTCAACGCCAAGTACATGCTGCTGTTTGGAGTCAAACGCCAGAAACACGTCACGACCCGGAGTTGAACGCCAGAAACACGCTATAACTCGGCGTTCAACTCCAAAAGAAGCCTCAGCTCGTGGATAGATCAAGCTCAGCCCAAACACACACCAAGTGGGCCCCG
>NC_029780.3:49804204-49804404 GCF_000817695.3 Arachis duranensis
TGATCATCTTGGGATGATTAGTTCTCAGATCATGGGGGCTGGCCTCTCGGCCATGCCAGAACCTTTCACTTATGTATTTTCAACGGTGGAGTTTCTACACACCATAGATTAAGGGTGTGGAGCTCTGCTGTACCTCAAGTTTCAATACAATTACTATTATTTTCTATTCAATTCTCTTTTATTCTTATTCCAAGATATAC
>NC_029780.3:49804560-49806009 GCF_000817695.3 Arachis duranensis
ATGACCATTTTCACTGAGAGGATGGGATGTAGCCATTGACAACGGTGATGCCCTACATACAGCTTGCCATGGAAAGGAGTAAGAAGGATTGGATGAATGTAATAAGAAAGTAGAGATTCAAGAGGAGCACAGCATTTCCATATGCCTATCTGAAATTCCCACCATGGAATTATATGAGTAACTATTTACTATTTTATTTTCTGTTTATTACTTATTTTTGAACTTATCATAAACCATTTAATCTGCCTAACTGAGATTTACAAGGTGACCATAGCTTGCTTCATGCCAACAATCTCTGTGGGATCGACCCTTACTCACGTAAGGTATTACTTGGATGACCCAGTACACTTGATGGTTAGTTGAACGGAGTTGTGTCCACACATAGCAAAGAGTCATAATAATAATTCCATACAACAACAAAGAATACAACATTGATGATCACAATTTCGTTCACCAGTCTAGTGTCTCATTTTAAGTTTGGTGTCAATTGCATGTTTCTGTTCTTCTTGCATTTTTCAAATTCATTCATATGTCTTCATTGATCTTCAAGTTGTTCTTGATGATTTACTTGCTCTGATCTTTAAATTCTCTTGTTTTGTGTGTTTTGTTGTTTCTCATATGCATTCTCAATTTGTTAGTGTCAGTAGTATACAAACTTCTAAGTTTGGTGTCTTGCATGCATACTTTATTTGATTTTAGTTGCATTTTGATTATTCCTCATCATTAAAAATCCAAAAAAAAATTTCAAAAGTGTGTCTTTTCTAGTCAATAATACAGAGAATTAAAGATTCAGAACATACAGCAGAGGAATCACACAGAAAAAGCTAGGCGTTCAAAACGCCCAGTGAAGAAGGAAAACTGGCGTTTAAACACCAGCCAGGGCACCTGGTTGGGCGTTTAACGCCCAAAAGGGTAGCATTTTGGGCGTTAAATGCCAGAATGGATACCATTCTGGGCGTTTAACGCCAGGATGGCACAAGAGGGAAGATTTTATTTTTAATTCAAATTTTTTTTCAAGTTTCCATAATTTTTCAAAATCAAATCTTTTTCAAATCATATCTTTTCAATCATATATTTTCAAAATCAATTTCTTTCCATTTTTCAAAAATACTTGCTAACAATTAATGATTTGATTCAACATTTCAAGTGTGTTGCCTTTTCTGCTGAGAAAGGTTTAATGTCTGAATCATATCTTTTAAACTTCTTGTTAGCCAAGTCATTAATTTTAAAAATCAAATCTTTTTAAATTGTTTTTCAATCATATCTTTTCAATCATATCTTTTTAAAACCATAACTTTTCAATCATATCTTCTTAGTCACATATTTTTCAAAATTGTTTTCAATCATATCTTTTTGCTTTCTAATTTCAAAATCTTTTTCAAATTTCACTTAATTTCTTTCCCAATCTTAGTTTTCAAAAATCAATTACCATTTTTCAAAATTTCTTTT
>NC_029780.3:49806202-49808435 GCF_000817695.3 Arachis duranensis
TATGAGCAGGATCAAAGACAAAGGCATTCTTGTTGAAGCTGACCCTGAACCTGAAAGGACCTTGAAGCGAAAGCTAAGAGAAGCAAAAGCACAATTCTCTGTAGAGGACCTAACAGAAATCTTCAAAGAAGAAGACATGGCAGCCGAAAACAACAACAATGCAAACAATGCAAGGAAGGTGCTGGGTAACTTTACTGCACCTACTCCCGACTTCTATGGGAGAAGCATCTCCATCCCTGCCATTGGAGCAAACAACTTTGAGCTTAAGCCTCAATTAATTTCTCTAATGCAACAGAACTACAAGTTCCATGGACTTCCATTGGAAGATCCTCATCAGTTTTTAGCTGAATTCTTGCAAATCTGTGACACTGTCAAGACCAATGGGGTTGACCCAGAGGTCTACAGACTTATGCTATTCCCTTTTGCTGTAAGAGACAGAGCTAGGATATGGTTGGACTCACAACCTAAAGAAAGCCTGAACTCTTGGGAAAAGTTAGTCAATGCCTTCTTGGCAAAGTTCTTTCCACCTTAAAAATTGAGTAAGCTTAAAGTGGAAGTCCAAACCTTCAGACAGAAGGAAGGTGAATCCCTCTATGAAGCTCGGAAAAGATACAAACAATTGATCAGAAAGTGTCCTTCTGACATGCTTTCTGAATGGAGCATCATAGGTATCTTCTATGATGGTCTATCTGAACTGTCCAAGATGTCATTGGACAGCTCTGCTGGAGGATCTTTTCATCTGAAGAAGACGCCTGCAGAAGCCCAAGAACTCATTGAAATGGTTGCAAATAACCAATTCATGTACACTTCTGAAAGGAATCCTGTGAACAATGGGACGTATCAGAAGAAAGGAGTTCTTGAGATTGATACTCTGAATGCCATATTGGCTCAGAACAAAATATTTACTCAGCAAGTCAATACGATTTCTCAAAGTCTGTCTGGAATGCAAGCTGCACCAGGCAGTACTAAGGACCCTTCATCTGAAGAAGAAGCTTATGATCCTGAGAACCCATCAATGGAAGAGGTGAATTACATGGGAGAACCCTATGGAAACACCTATAATCCTTCATGGAGAAATCATCCAAATCTCTCATGGAAGGATCAACAGAGACCTCGACAAGGTTTCAACAACAATAATGGTGGAAGAAACAGGTTTAGCAATGGCAAGCCTTTTCCATCATCTTCTCAGCAACAGACAGAGAATTCTAAGCAGAGCCACTCTGACTTAGCCACCATGGTCTCTGATCTAATCAAAACCACTTAAAGTTTCATGACTGAAACAAGGTCCTCCATTAGAAACTTGGAGGCACAAGTGGGTCAGCTGAGTAAGAAAGTTACTGAACTCCCTCCTAGTACTCTTCCAAGCAATACAGAAGAAAATCCAAAAGGAGAGTGTAAGGCCATAAACCTGGCCGAATTTGGAGAGGAGAAAGAGGCAGTGAGCGCTACTGAGGAAGACCTCAATGGACATCCACTGGCCTCCAATGAGTTCCCTAATGAGGAACCATGGGAATCTGAGGCTCACACTGAGACCATAAAGATTCCATTGGATTTACTTCTGCCATTCATGAGCTCTGATGAGTATTGTTCCTCAAAAGAGGACGAAGATGTCACTGAAGAGCAAGTTGCTAAGTACCTTGGAGCAATCATGAAGCTAAATGACAAGTTATTTGGTAATGAGACTTGGGAGGATGAACCCCCTTTGCTCACCAAAGAACTGAATGACTTGACTAGGTAGAGATTACCTCAAAAGAGGCAGGATCCTGGGAAGTTCTCAATACCTTGTACCATAGGCACTATGACCTTTAAGAAGGCTCTGTGTGACCTAGAGTCAAGCATAAACCTCATGACTCTCTCTGTAATGGAGAAGCTATGGATTTTTGAGGTACAAGCTACAAGAATCTCACTAGAGATGGCAGACAATTTGGTGGACGAAATTGTGATCAACAATAATGGCTCTTTAGCATGTGCATAAAAACATTAACTCGGCACTTTCTTTCCACAATCTCGTTCAACTAACCAGCAAGTGTATTGGGTCGTCCAAGTAATAAACCTTACGTGAGTAAGGGTCGATCCCACAGAGATTGTTGGTACGAAGCAAGCTATGGTCACCTTGTAAATCTCAGTTAAGTGGATTCATAGGATCAAATGTAATTGGATTAAATAATACACAGAAAATAAGATAGTAAATAGTTACTCATATAATTCCATGGTGGGAATTTCAGATAGGCAT
>NC_029780.3:49809620-49810563 GCF_000817695.3 Arachis duranensis
AATTAGGATAAAAAGAAGAGAATATACTATAAATTCCATAATATCAATGAATATTAATTATAATTAGATGAGCGGGACTTGTAGCTTTTTGCTTCTGAACAGTTTTGGCATCTCATTTTTTTTCTTTTGAAGTTTAGAATGATTAGCTTCTCTAGGAACTTAGAATTTCGGATAGTGTTATTGACTTTCCTAGTTAAGTATGTTGATTCTTGAACACAGCTACTTATGAGTCTTGGCTGTGGCCCTAAGCACTTTGTTTTCCAGTATTACCACCGGATACATAAATGCCACAGACACATGACTGGGTGAACCTTTTCAGATTATGACTCAACTTTGCTAGAGTCCCCAGTTAGAGGTGTCCAGAGCTCTTAAGCACACTCTTTTTGCTATGGATCACGACTTTAACCACTCAGTCTCAAGCTTTTCACTTGGACCTACATGACACAAGCACATGGTTAGGGACAGCTTGGTTTAGCCGCTTAGGCCTGGATTTTATTTCCTTGGGCCCTCATATCTACTAATGCTCAAAGCCTTGGATCCTTTTTACCCTTGCCTTTTGGTTTTAAGGGCTATTGGCTTTTTCTGCTTGCTTTTTCTTTTTCTTTCTATTTTTTTCGCCATTTTTTTTCGCAAGCTTTTTTTTTTTCACTGCTTTTTCTTGCTTCAAGAATCAATTTTATGATTTTTCAGATTATCAATAACATTTCTCTTTGTTCATCATTCTTTCAAGAGCCAACAATTTTAACATTCATAAACAACAAGATCAAAAATATGCACTGTTCAGGCATTCATTCAGAAAACAAAAAGTATTGTCACCACATCAATATAATTAAATTAAATTCAAGGATAAATTCGAAATTCATGAACTTCTTGTTCTTTTGAATTAAAACATTTTTCATTTAAGAGAGGTGAAGGATTAATGGATTTTATTCATAGCTTTAAG
>NC_029780.3:49811447-49812724 GCF_000817695.3 Arachis duranensis
CCTTCTTCTTTGCCACAACATCATAGAAGTGGTCTTGATGACTCTTGGAGATGAATCTTTCCATCTCCCATGACTCGGAGGTGGAAGCTTTTGTCTTCCCTTTTCCTTTTCTAGAGGATTCTCCGGCCTTAGGTGCCATTGATGGTAGTGGAAAATAAAAAAGATTGTGCTTTGACCACACCAAACTTAAAATATTGCTCGTCCTCGAGCAAGAGAAGAAAGAAGAGAATATGGTAGAGAGGGAGAGATGGAGGTTCGGCCAAGGTGAAGAAGAGGGGGTCGTGTTGTGTGAAAATGAAGTAGAATGGAAGGGTATATATAGGGAGAGGGGAGAGTGAAGTTTCGGCCATATAGGGTGGGAATGGGTGGGAAAATGTTTTTGAATTTTTGAAGGTATGCGGGGTTTATGGGGAAGAGTGGATGGATGTGAGTGGTGAAGGGGGTGATTAGGAAGAGGAATTGAGGTGATTGGTAAAGAGTGTTGGGAAGTGTGACATGGGGAATACTCATCACAAAATAGGATTAGGAGGTAAGGTGGGAATATAGTAGGTGGGGATCCTGTGGGATCCACAGATCCTGAGGTGTCAAGGAATTCCATCCCTGCACCAAATAGGCATGTAAATTGCCTTTGCACACCATTCTGGCGTTTAAACGCCGTGTGGTGCACATTCTGGGGGTTCAACGCCCATGTAAAACATGTTTCTGGCGTTGAACGCCAGTTTCATGCTTGTTACTGGCATTCAGCGCCAGCTTTTTTCTCTAGGCACATTCCTGGCGTTCAGCGCCAGAATGTTGCTTGTTTCTAGCGTTCAGCGCCAGGTTGATGCTCTGTTCTGGCGTTGAACGCCAGCCAGATGCTCCTTACTGGCGTTGAACGCCAGCCTGTGCTTCCTCCAGGATGTGATTTTTCTTCTGCTGTTTTTTTATTCTGTTTTTAATTTTTATATTTTTTTCGTGACTCCTCATGATCATGTACCTAATAAAACACAAAATAAAAATAAAATAAAATAAAAATTAGATAAAATTGGGTTGCCTCCCAACAAGCACTTCTTTAATGTCAATAGCTTGACAGTGGCTCTCATGGAGCCACAAGGTGATCAGGTCAATGTTGTATAGTCCCAACACCAAACTTAGAGTTTGGATATGGGATCTTAACACCAAACTTAGAGTTTGGTTGTGGCCTCCCAACACCAAACTTAGAGTTTAACTGTGGGGGCTCTTCTTGACTCTAAACTGAGAGAAGCTCTTCATGCTTACTCTCTTTTGTCACAGAGGGA
>NC_029780.3:49812764-49813441 GCF_000817695.3 Arachis duranensis
GATCACATAGAGCTTTTTCAAAGGTCATGGTGCCTATGGTACAAGGTATTAAGAACTTGCCAGGATCTTGTTTCTTTTGAGGTAGAGTTTTCTGAATCCCAGTATTTAGTTCACTAATGAGCAAGGGAGGTTCACTTTCCCAAGTCTCATTACCAAACAACTTGGCATTCAGCTTCATGATAGCTCCTAAATATTGAGCAACTTGCTCTCCAGTCACATCTTCATCCTCTTCAGAGGAAGAATAGTCTTCAGAGCTCATGAATGGCAGAAGGAAATTTAATGGAATCTCTATGGTCTCTGTATGAGCCTCATATTCCTTTAGATCCTTAATAGGAAACTCCTTCTTGCTTGAAGGACGTCCCAGGAGGTCTTCCTCACTAGGATTTTCGTCCTCCTCCTCCCTTGTGCATTCGGCCACATTGATCACATCAATGGCCTTGCACTCTCCTTTTGGATTCTCTTCTATATTGCTTGGGAGAATACTGGGAGGAGTTTCAATGACTTTCTTACTCACCTGGCCCACTTGTGCCTCCAGATTTTTGATGGAGGATCTTGTTTCATTCATGAAACTGAAAGTGGCCTTTGACAGATCAGAGACTAGATTGGCTAAATTAGAGGTGTTTTGTTCAGAATTCTCTGTCTGTTGCTGAGAAGATGATGGATATGGCTTGCTATTG
>NC_029780.3:49813602-49815858 GCF_000817695.3 Arachis duranensis
ACCTTTGCCATTGCAGGGTTCTCAGGATCATAAGCTTCTTCAGAAGCTACTTCTCTAGTACTGTTGGATGCATGTTGCAGTCCATTCGGACTTTGAGAGATCATGTTGACTTGCTGAGTCAACACTTTGTTCTGAGCCAATATGGCATTCAGAGCATCAATTTCAAGAACTCCTTTCTTCTGAGGTATCCAATTATTCACGGAATTCCTCTCAGAAGTGTACATGAATTGGTTATTTGCAACCATGTCAATGAGTTCTTGAGCTTCTGCAGGTGTTTTCTTTAGGTGAATGGATACACCTGCAGAATGGTCCAATGACATTTTCGAAAACTCAAATAGACCATAATAGAATATATCTAATATGGTCCATTCTGAAAACATGTCAGATGGACACCTTTTGGTCAGCTGCTTGTATCTTTCCCAAGCTTCATAGAGGGATTCACCATCTTTTTGTTTGAAGGTTTGAACATCCACTCTCAGCTTGCTCAGCTTTTGAGGAGGAAAGAATTTATCCAAGAAGGCAATGACCAGCTTATTCCAGGAGTCCAGGCTATCCTTGGGTTGTGAATCCAACCATATTCTAGCTCTGTCTCTTACAGCAAAAGGGAAAAGCATGAGTCTGTAGACTTCAGGATCAACTCCATTCGTCTTTACAGTCTCATAGATCTGCAAGAACTCAGTTAAAAACTGATAAGGATCTTCAGATGGAAGTCCATAAAACTTGCAGTTTTGTTGCATTAAGGCAACTAGCTGAGGTTTCAGCTCAAAGTTGTTGGCTCCAATGGAAGGAATGGAGATGCTTCTTCCATCAAATTTGGACGTTGGCTTTGTAAAGTCACCAAGCATTCTCCTTGCATTATTATTATTTCGGCTGCCATCTCCTTCTCTTGCTCTAATATTTCTGAAAGGTTACCTTTAGATTGTTGTAACTTAGCTTCTCTTAATTTTCTCTTCAGAGTCCTTTCAGGATCTGGATCAATTTCAATAAGAGTGCCTTTTTCCTTATTCCTGCTCATATGAAAGAGAAGAAAACAAGAAAAGAAAGAGGAATCCTCTATGTCACAGTATAGAGATTCCTTTATGTTAGTAGAAAAAGAAGGGGATAGAAGAAAGAAAAGTGAAGAATCCAAACACAAGGGATAGATTGGGTTCGGATTTTTTTAGATGAAGAGGGGTGAAGAGAAGTGTTAGTAATTAAATAATTAAATAGAAGAAGAAAAAAGAGGGGAATTTCGAAAATAATTTTGAAAAAGGGGTTAGTAATTTTCGAAAATTAAAGATAAAATACGATTAAAATTAAAATTTAAAACAATTAATTAATTAAAAAGAAATTTTGAAAAAGGGATGAGATATTTTCGAAAATTAGAGAGGGAAAAGTAGTTAGGTAGTTTTGAAAAAGATAAGAAACAAACAAAAAGTCAAAAAGTTAGTTGAAAAGGATATTAAAATCAAATTTTAAAAAGATAAGAAGATAAGAAGTTAGATAAGATATTTTGAAATCAAATTTTGAAAAAGATAAAATTTTTGAAAAAGATATGATAAAAGATAAAAAGATTTAATTTTTAAATTTAAAATTACTTACTTCACTAACAAGAAACTTTTGAAAAAGATTTAATTTTTAAAATTACTTAACTAACAAGAAACCAAGAGAGAAGATTCTAAAACTTAAAGATTGAACCTTTCTTAACAAGCAAGTAACAAACTTCAAATTTTTTAATCAGTCACATTAATTATTAGTGAATTTTCGAAAATTAGATATAAAGATAAGAAAAAGATTTTGAAAATATTTTGAAAAAGAATTTTGAATTTTTCGAGAAATAAAAAAAAATGAAAAAGATATAATTTTTGAAAAAGATTTTGAAAAGATAAGATTTTTAAAATTGAAATTTTGACTTGACTTGTAAGAAACAACTAATTTTTAAAAATTTTTGACCAAGTCAACCCAAAATTTCGAAAATTTGGAGGGAAATAAGGGAAAGATATTTTTTGATTTTCGAATTTTTAAAGATGAGAGAGAAAAACATAAAAATGACCCAAAATATGAAAATTTTGGATCAAACACATAATGCATGCAAGAACACCATGAATGTCAAGATGAACACCAAGAACACTTTGAAGATCGTGATGAACATCAAGAACATAATTTTGAAAAATTTTTAATGCAACGAAAACATGCAAGACACCAAACTTAGAAATCTTTAATGCATGGACTCTAATAAACAAAAAATGCATATGAAAAACAACAAACAACACAAAA
>NC_029780.3:49815978-49816586 GCF_000817695.3 Arachis duranensis
ATTTTCGAAAAATGCAAGAAAAATTTTTAAAGCATGCAATTGACACCAAACTTAAAAATTGACTCAAGACTCAAACAAGAACACAAAATATTTTTGGTTTTTATGATTTTATAAATTTTTTTTGTATTTTTATAAATTTTTTCGAAAAACATTATTAGAAAAACGAAAAATAAATAAAAAAATTTTGAAAGATTTTTTTGAAAACTTTTGAAAAGAAAATTACCTAATCTGAGCAACAAGATGAACCGTCAGTTGTCCATACTCGAACAATCCCCGGCAACGGCGCCAAAAACTTGGTGGACGAAATTGTGATCAACAATAATGGCTCTTTAGCATGTGCATAAAAATATTAACTCAGCACTTTCTTTCCACAATCTCGTTCAACTAACCAGCAAGAGTACTGGGTCGTCCAAGTAATAAACCTTACGTGAGTAAGGGTCGATCCCACAGAGATTGTTGGTACGAAGCAAGCTATGGTCACCTTGTAAATCTCAGTTAAGTGGATTCATAGGGTCAAATGTAATTGGATTAAATAATACACAGAAAATAAGATAGTAAATAGTTACTCATATAATTCCATGGTGGGAATTTCAGATAGGCATGTGGAG
>NC_029780.3:49816771-49817098 GCF_000817695.3 Arachis duranensis
CTCGGTTCTCAATCAGGTTAGAATAGAATCCCTTGATTCTTTTGCGTTTGTCACTAACGCCCAGCCTTCAGGAGTTTGAAGCTCGTCACAGTCATTTAATCCCAGAATCCTACTCGGAATACCATAGACAAGGTTTAGACTTTCCGGATTCTCATGAATACCGCCATCTATCTAGCTTATACCACGAAGATTCTATTGGGGAATCTAAGAGATATGCGCCCGGTCTAGAGTAGAACGGAAGTGGGTGTCAATCACGCGCGTTCATAGGTGAGAATGATGATGAGTGTCACGGATCATCACATTCATCAAGTTGAAGTGCAACGTATA
>NC_029780.3:49817186-49837485 GCF_000817695.3 Arachis duranensis
ATTAAAACTTGAGGTACAACAGAGCTCCACACCCTTAATCTATGGTGTGTAGAAACTCCACTGTTGAAAATACATAAGTGAAAGGTTTAGGCATGGCCGAATGGCCAGCCCCCTGAATGATCAAGAGACCGAATGATCAAAGACTACGAAGTCAAAAGATTAAACTGTCAAAAGATGTCTAATACACTAGTAAAAAGTCTTATTTATACTAAACTAGCTACTAGGGTTTACATGAGTAAGTAATTGATGCATAAATCCACTTCCGGGGCCCACTTGGTGTATGTTTGGGCTGAGCTTGATCTATCCACGAGCTGAGGCTTTTATTGGAGTTGAACGCCAAGTTGTAACGTGTTTTGGGCGTTCAACTCCGGGTCGTGACATGTTTCTGGCGGTTAACTCCAGACAGTAGCATGTACTTGGCGTTGAGCGCCACTTTACGTCGTCAATTCCCGAATAAAGTATGGACTATTATATATTGCTGGTGTCGTCAATTTCCAAATAAAGTATGGACTATTATATGTTTCTGGAAAGCTCTGGGTGTCTACTTTCCAACGCCGTTAAAAGCGCGCCAATCGAAGTTCTGTAGCTCTAGAAAATCCATTTCGAGTGCAGGGAGGTCAGATTCCAACAGCATCAGCAGTCCTTTTGTCAGCCTTTTTCAGAGTTTTGCTCAAGTCCCTCAATTTCAGACATAAATTACCTGAAATCACAGAAAAACACACAAACTCATAGTAAAGTCCAGAAATGTGAATTTAACATAAAAACTAATGAAAACATCCCTAAAAGTAGCTTAAACTTACTAAAAACTACCTAAAAACAATGCCAAAAAGCGTATAAATTATCCGCTCATCACAATTCAAGAAAACAGGCTTATGGACTTGTAGAGGATGCTGGTAAAAATTGAAGACCATTACATCCCTGTTGATTTCATAGTCCTAGAGACTGGGAAGTACATGGATGAATCCATCATCCTTGGCAGACCCTTCCTAGCCACAACAAAGGCTGTAATTGATGTTGATAGAGGAGAATTGATCATTCAAATAAATGAAGAATCCCTTGTGTTTAAAGCTCAAGGATATCCCTCTGTAACCATGGAGAGGAAGCATGAAGAGCTTCTCTCAAAACAGAGTCAAACAGAGCCCCTACAGTCAAACTCTAAGTTTGGTGTTGGGAGGCCACAACCAAATTCTAAGTTTGGTGTTGAGCCCCCACATTCAAACTCTAAGTTTGGTGTTGAGAGGTTCCAACATTGCTCTAAGTATCTGTGAGGCTCCATGAAAGCCCACTGTCAAGCTAATGACATTAAAGTAACGCTTGTTGGGAGGCAACCCAATGTTATATTTATCTATTTTCCATTGTTATTTTATGTTTTCTATAGGTTGATGATCATGGGAAGTCACAAAATCAATTGAAAAAGCAAAAACAGAATGAAAAACAGAAAGAAAAATAGCACACCCTAGAGGAAAATTTGCTGGCGTTTAAACGCCAGTGAAGATAGCAAAATGGGCATTTAACGCCCAGTCTGGTACCATTCTGGGCGTTTAACGCCAGAAAGGGGCACCAGACTGGCGTTTAACGCCAGGAATGGGCAAGAAGCTGGCATTAAACGCCAGAAATGGGCACCAGCCTGGCGTTTAACGCCAGAATTGGCAGAAGGAGCATTTTTGCTCGCCACTTGGTGCAGGGATGAATTATCCTTGACACCTAAGGATCTGTGGACCCCACAGGATCCCTACCTACCCCCACCACTCTCTCTCTTCTTCACCCATTCACCAATCACCTCAACACCTCTTTCCCAAAAACCCCTCACCTATCAAATCCCACCATTCTCTTCACCACTCACATCCATCCTTCATAAAACCCCACCTACCTCACCATTCAAATTCAAACCACTTTCCCCCCAAACCCACCCATATTGGCCGAACCCTACCCCTCTCTCCACCCCTATATAAACCCATCTTCACTCCTTCATTTTCACACAACTTACACACTACTTCTCGCCCTTGGCCGAAAAACAAATCCACCTCCATCTCCTCTATTTCTTCTTCTTCTACTCTCTTCTTTCTTCTTTTGCTCGAGGACGAGCAAACCTTCTAAGTTTGGTGTAGTAAAAGCATTACTTTTTGTTTTTCCATAACCATTTATGGCATCTAAGGCCGGAGAAACCTCTAAAAAGAGGAAAGGAAAGGCAAAAGCCTCCACCTCTGAGTCATGGGAGATGGAGAGATTCATCTCAAGGGTGCATCAAGACCACTTCTATGAAGTTGTGGCCAAGAAGAATGTGATCCCCGAGGTCCCTTTTCAAACTCAAAAAAGGTCAACTTTAATCAAAGGTTGGACCAAGTCCTCATGGATATCTATGTGGAAAGAGCTCAATGCAAACAGGAGATCCCACTCATAGACATGAGCATGAGGAACTCCTCATCATGAAATCCCTGAGATGCCTCAAGGGATGCACTTTCCTCCACAAAACTATTGGGATCAAATCAACACCTCCCTAGGAGAATTGAGTTCCAACATGGGACAACTAAGGGTGGAGCACCAAGAACATTCCATCCTCCTCCATGAAATTAGAGAAGATCAATGAATCACGAGAGAGGAGCAACAAAGGCAAGGGAGAGACATTGAGGAGCTCAAGCACTCCATAAGATCTTCAAGAGGAAGAACAAGCCGCCATCACTAAGGTGGACCCGTTCTTTAATCTCCTTGTTCTTTATTTTTATGTTTTTCGAATTTTCATGCTTATGTTTATCTATGTTTGTGTCTTATGATCATTAGCGTCTTAGTGTCTATGCCTTAAAGTTATGAATATCCTATGAATCCATCACCTTTCTTAAATGAAAAATGTTCTTAATTGAAAAAGAGAAGAATTGCATGAATTTTGGATTTTATAACAGATTAATTATTTTGATGTGGTGGCAATACTTCGACTTCTGAATGTATGCTTGAACAGTGCATATGTCTTTTGAATTTGTTGTTCATGAATGTTGGCTCTTGAAAGAATGATGAAAAAGGAGACATGTTACTGAGGATCTGAAAAATCATAAAAATGATTCTTGAAGCAAAAAAAAAAAGCAGTGAATACAAAAAAAAAAGAGAGAAAGCAAGCAGAAAAAAAAAAGCCAAAAGGCAAGGGTAAAAATAAAGTCGTGATCCAAGGCAAAAAGAGTGTGCTTAAGAACCCTGGACACCTCTAATTGGGGACTCTAGCAAAGCTGAGTCATAATCTGAAAAGGTTCACCCAGTTATGTGTCTGTGGCATGTATGTATCCGGTGGTAATCCTGGAAGACAAAGTGCTTTGGGCCACGGCCAAGACTCATAAAGTAGCTGTGTTCAAGAATCATCATACTTAACTAGGCGAATCAATAACACTATCTGGATTCTGAGTTCCTATAGAAGCCAATCATTCTAAATTTCAAAGGATAGAGTGAGATGCCAAAAATGTTCAAAGGCAAAAAGCTAAAAGCCCTGCTCATTTAATTAATATTGATCTTCATAGATATTTTTGGAATTCATTGCATATTCTCTTCTCTTTATCTTATTTGATTTTCAGTTGCTTGGGGACAAGCAACAATTTAAGTTTGGTGTTGTGATGAGCGGATAATTTATACGCTTTTTGGCATTGTTTTTAGTATATTTTTAGTGTGTTTTAGTTAGTTTTTATTATATTTTTTATTAGTTTTTATTTAAAAGTCACTTTTCTAGACTTTACTATGAGTTTGTGTGTTTTTTTGTGATTTCAGGTATTTTCTGGCTGAAATTGAGGGACCTGAGCAAAAATCTGATTCAGAGGCTAAAAAAAATTGCAGATGCTATTAGATTCTGACCTCCCTGCACTCGAAGTAGATTTTCTGGACCTACAGAAGCCAAATTGGCGTGCTCTCAATTACGTTGGAAAGTAGACATCCTGGGCTTTCCAGAAATGTATAATAGTCCATGCTTTGCCCGAGAGTTGATGGCCCAAACCGGCGTTCCAAATCAGCTCAAGAATTCTGGCGTTTAACGCCGGAACTGGCACAAGAATGGGAGTTAAACGCCCAAACTGGCACAAAAGCTGGCGTTTAACTCCAAGAAAAGTCTCTACACAAGAAAGCTTCAATGCTCAGCCCAAGCACACACCAAGTGGGCCCAAAAGTGGATTTTATTGTCATTTACTTATTTTTGTAAACCCTAAGCTACTAGTTATCTACAAATAGGACCTTTTACTATTGTATTTTACATCCTGGAATCTTTTGATCACTTTAGATCAGAGGATCATCTTTGGACGTCTAGTTCTTAGATTTTGGGAGGCTGGCCATTCGGCCATGCCTAGACCTTGTTCTTATGTATTTTCAACGGTGGAGTTTCTACACACCATAGATTAAGGTGTGGAGCTCTGCTATACCTCGAGTATCAATGCAATTACTATTGTTCTTCTATTCAATTCGGCTTATTCTTATTCTAAGATATCACTTGTTCCTCAACTTGATGAATGTGATGATTCGTGACACTCATCATCATTCTCATCTATGAACGTGTGCCTGACAACCACCTCCGTTCTACCTTAGATTGAGTGGATATCTCTTGGATCCCTTAATCAGAATCTTCGTGGTATAAGCTAGGATTGATGGCGGCATTCAAGAGAATCTGGAAGGTCTAAACCTTGTCTGTGGTATTCTGAGTTGGATTCAAGGATTGAATGACTGTGACGAGCTTCAAACTCGCGATTGTTCCATACGCTTATCTGAAATTCTCACCAATGAATTGCATAAGTATCTCTATCTTTACTTTATGTTTTATTTATCTTTTAATTATTAAACCTCCAAAACCATTTGAATCTGCCTGACTGAGATTTACAAGATGACCATAGCTTGCTTCATACCAACAATCTCCGTGGGATCGACCCTTACTCGCGTAAGGTTTATTACTTGGACGACTCAGTGCACTTGCTGGTTAGTTGTGCGAAGTTGTGATAAAGAGTTGAGATTGCAATTGAGCGTACCATGTTGATGGCGCCATTGATGATCACAATTTCGTGCACCAGCCATCCACGCGTGCGCGTGGAGGACGCATATGCGTGGCCCTATTTTCATGCCAAAGTTGATTTTTGAGTTTTAAAAGCCAAATCTCATACTTCTAAGCCTCCAATCTCACCCCTTATGTATTAAATCATTATGATATGCCTAGCAATGAGAAAGGAGCTAGGGGATGTGGTAACTTGCAAATGAAGTAAGGGGAAAAGTTATGATCAATGATGATCAAAGATGATTATATGAGATATGGAGGATGACGGTGGAAGTACCATGTATGCCATGAGCCGAAGGGATATATTTATTTATAAATTGCTGGTTCTTGATTGAAACATGAGCCGAATGGCTGAGTTATTGCCGGGTAGGGCGGAACCATGTTGATAAATTGGCTAGTTCTGGATTGAACTGTGAGCTGGATGGCTGAGTTATTGCCGGGTTACGGCAAAGCCATTATTGATTATGGCTGAGTATAAATGCATATATGACTAATGAACGAATATGATAAATGAATAATGATGGAAAATGTTGAATGTGAGTATGCTTGTATTTTCTCTCTGGTTGTAAGGGTGACAGGGCACCGATACCCTCTAATGGCGACAGGGCACAGATACCCTCTAATGGCGATAGGGCGTAAATACCCTCTAATGGCGACAGGGTGCATATACCTTATAATGGTGACAGAGCACATATTCCCTCTAATGATATTAATGCGCAACAGAGAGACTGTGCCCGGGTTAGCTACCGGACACGTCGGGTTAGCTTGATAACCGACAGATGATATCATCAGCCATAGGGCAGGCATTCATCATTTGCATTTGTTTGAATTGTTTGGGTTTGCCTATTTGTTTTGGATTTCTACATCATATATGCTATGTTACCTGATTATGTGCTACTTGTTCTACTTGTACCTTATTTGTGTATTACTTGCATGTATTGCTTGTGTTTGTACAACTGAGAGGCCCCTCATGTTGGTGTCGGTGGATGTTGAGGGCTGTTCTTGATGAGATGAATTGATTATGCATTTGCATGATGATGATGATCATTGAATGAGATAATTTGAGCTCCCTGGGTAGACGCAGTGATGTGGTTTCACTAGCTCCAAGTGAGGGTATGATGTATTGATATAGAATTATTGAGGTAGAACAACTGGAGATGGTTTTGCTTATGATTTTGAGTCTAATTCATGGAAGAGTCGACGAGTTGGGAAACATGTGAAACATGAATTAGATTTATCACTCCCTTATGACAGTTGCCTATTCATGGATTAGCGAGAACCTAGGATGGATAATTGGTGAAAAAGTTTAGGTTGCTTAGTGAGTTTTTATTGCAGTGCATTGAATTTATTTGGCACTTTTACCGTACTGGGAACCCATGGGCCCGGGGTTCTCATTCTGTATATATCTCTTGTTTTTCAGATACAGGTCCAGGTGCTCAGTGAGTTGTGGGTCGTCTGAGAGACGGCGAAGATCTTTATGTATTGAACTCTTTTGAACTTGCCTATAGAGGCTCTCATGTTTCCTTTGGGAGAGATTAGGATATACTGTTGTCAACTACTTTCCTATTGTACCCTAGCCGGCCTAAACTTCGCAGGTCATGACTAGGGGCTATTTACTTATGTTATATATATCTATTTGTTATCTATCTCTTAATCTCCTTTATGCCTTGTCCGTATATTGCTTTCGGCTTCACGGTTTATCTTTTTGTTGTCGAAACGTGAGTGATACATCTTCGCGATTTTATTTCTACTCTTTTCAAGCTTCTTGATTAATACTCCTTTCGAAATTACCTATATTTATATATTAAAAATCCACCTGAGAGTCGTACCACCGTAGTATCATTGACTTATGACTCGAGCATAAGGATTTGAATATTAGGATGTTACAGACTGCGTCCCTCCCCAAATCCCCAATCGTAACCTAACCCCCAAATCCCAGATCGCAACCTAACCAATAACCAGTAACCATGCAATGCACCATATCTCGCCGGACTTGCTCTCTGCGGCCTGCGCACCCAGCCACGAAGCTAGCCTGAGCCACCCACGTCCTTGAGTCTTGAAGCCTTCCTCCAAATCCCACTGCCAAACAGAGTAGAGTCTATTCAGGTAACGTTTAGTTGTTTACCATTTGCTGTTTACCATTTGTTGTTTAGTGTTTACTGATGCATTGTTGGTATCGTTGGTTATTGTGCAGTTTATTCAGTTTAGGGTTATTATTGGTATTGCTGTTTACCATCTACTCAGTTTATTGTTGGCAATTTGGTCTTGTTGATTTATTATTGGTATTGTTGCTGGTTGCTGTTTATTGCTGGTTGCTCGTTGCTGTTTATTGCTGGTTATTGAATTATTGTTCAGTTTATTGAGATCAATTTATTGTTCAATTTTTGTTCAGTTTATTCTTGATAATTTGGTATTGTTGGATGCTGGTTATTGATTTTATTGCTGGTCAGTTTATTGCTCAGTTTAGTATTGAATGTTGATAATAAGTTATTGTTGGTATTGTTGCTGGTTGTTTATAATTTGGTAAATTGCTTGATTTTGTAAACAGGATCTTGATTTTGTAAATTGTTTGATTTTGTAAATTGGTGCTAAATTTATTTTGTTGTTCAATGTATTTGTTTATGCAGTTTGATGTCAGTTGAAGCTTATGCAGTTTGCTGCTCTCAGGCTCTTCTCGAAGCCTTTTACACTTCCCAGTCCCCACCAGCCACCAGCACTGAAGCCTTCTTCCCAGCTCCCAGCGAGCACCGACACAGCAGGCAGCAGCGTTCTTCCCAGTAGTGTCCAGTGTCACCAGCAAGTTAACTAATTAAGTAATTTTGCTAATTTATGTTCAATAAGTCAATGTTGACTTGATTATTTCATTGTTGCTCCTTGCTGGTTGTTCTATTGAATTACTGAAACTGCTTCTGTTTTGTTTTATTTTGCTGTTCTGTTGAATTACTGAAACTGAATTACTTTTGAATTTTGAAGTGATTTAGAATGATTTATCAAGTGTTGGAGGTTTTGGATCTTGATAGGGTTAGATTGAAATCAGTATGGTAAGATAAATTTGAATAATGAGAAAATGGAAGCAGATTTGAACTATTAGATTACCTCAGATTTGTATTATTGATGAATTACTTTTGTTGAATTACTTTATTGTTGGTGTTGTTGCTGGTTGATTAATGATTTTGTAAATTGCTTGATTTTGTAAACAAGATCTTAATTTTGTAAATTGCTTGTAACTTAATTTTGTTGTTTAATGTATTTGTTTAATAAGTTTGATGTCAGTTCAAGTGAGAATATAAGTGGCACTGGATTGCTGATTTCAATTGTGTATTTGTGTTTGTCGATTTCAATATATAAGACTTTGTGAAATAGTATGGTAGTATTTTTTTTGAATTGATTAAAAAAATTGAACAAACCGAACCAAACCAAACCGATTTTAATTGGTTTGGTTTGGTTTGGATGGTCTCAACAAAAAAACCGAACCAAACCGAACCGCAATTTAGTTAGATGATCGGATCAGATGACATTTCTCTCAAAAATCGAACCAAATCGCACCGCGAACACCCCTACCTAGCATCACTTGAAAGAATCATGGAAAATAATCAACTTACCTTATCATCCATGAGAACCATTTCTATCTAAGTCATCTTGTTCTTGTCAAATTTTAGATAGGACTTTCCATAACTTTATTCTTACTTTTATTTTTTAAACTTTTTCATTACATAATCTACCATAGGTAACATTGTTGATAAAATCGTAGTTAGTAGCCCAGAGATATGAACAATAATAAACAGAAGAAGATCTATGTCTGAGGTACGAATTTTCTAGATGATAAATAATTGTAACAATTCACTATTACTCCTTATATATATAAACACACACACTAATTATACACGGTAATAGTTAACAAATATTTTCAATGGAGATACTTACTCAATATATATATCATCGACATTAATTATATGCCAATATTTATTTTATTAGGCTTTATGATTAATTCAATAAAGATACTTACTCAATATATATGTTATCTACATTAATTATATGCCAATATTTTTATGAAGCTAAAAGAAGATATATATAAATATATATAATATTATTGCTATATAAGAAGCATACATAAAATGCTACATTTTTTATTATATTATATAACTTAGAATTATAGTATCATGTTATTATTAATTCTAGATACTTACTATAATTATATCAAATTTAATTATAAATCTAAATAAATAAAATAGATAATATTAATATTATTGTTTTTCTTTTTTACATTCAATATTTACTGTAAATATAAAAAGTAAAGTAATTAATGAAAAAATATGAGCAAAAAATAAAATATATTAATAACATTGTGAATGAGTATAAAACATTTGATTTTGTATAAATATATGGTATTAAGAAAAATAAACTAATTAAATTAATTCATATATTTCGTTATCATATTTATTATTTATTAAATATTTTGATATTTTCTCCATTTAAATCAAATGATTAATATAATTGACCAAATTAATTAATTGATATAATTAATCAATTTATATAAATTATAATAAATGGTGAGATTTGAATGTCTAATCAAATTAATTAATGGATATAATTAATTAATTATAAATGATTTGCTTTAACGAATTAAATGAAATAAATTAGGAAAAACTTTAAGAGCATGTCACATCAGTTCCATCATAAAATGCAAAAACTCGATTTTTATATAATAAAATATATAAAATAGATAGAATAGATATATAATAAAAATATTTTCTTAAATTAATATAATTATGCATTATTATTTAATATTATGTAACACCCTAATATTCAAATCCTTATGCTCGAGTCATAAGTCAATGATATTACGGTGGTATGACTCTCAGGTGGATTTTTAATATATAAATATAGGTAAATTCGAAAGGAGTATTAATCGAGAAGCCTGAAAAGAGTAGAAATAAAATCGCGAAGACGTATCACTCACGTTTCGACAACAAAAAGATAAAGCGTGAAGCCAAAAGCGATATACGGACAAGGCATAAAGGAGATTAAGAGATAGATAACAGATAGATATATATAACATAAGTAAATAGCCACTAGTCGCGACCCACGAAGTTTAGGCCAGCTAGGGTACAGTATGAAAGTAGTTGACAACAGTATATCCTAATCTCTCCCAAAAGAAACATGAGAGCCTCTATAGGCAAGTTCAAAAGAGTTCAATACATAATATAATCTTTTCAAAACAAAGGTGGAGAGATTCTAAGCAAAACACAAAGTAGAGAAAATAAAGATCTTTGCCGTCTCTCAGACAAACCACAGCTCACTTCTGAGCACCTGGACCTGTATCTGAAAAACAAGAGATATATAGGAATGAGAACCCCAGGCCCATGGGTTCCCAGTACGGTAAATGTGCCAAATAAATACAATGCACTGCAATAAAAACTCACTAAGCATCCTAAACTTCTTCATAAAGGAGTGCTAAAACTAATTCATGCTTCACATGTTTCCCAACACGCTGACTCTTCCACGAATCAGACTCAAAATCATAAACAAAACCATCACCAGTTATTCTGCCTCAGCAATTTTGTATCAATACATCATATCCTCACCTAGAGCTAGTAAAACCACATCACTGCGTCTTCCCAGGGAGCTCAAATTATCTCATTCAATGATCATCATCATCATGCAATCGTATCATCAATTCATCTCATCAAAAACAGCACCCAACATCCGCCGGCACCAGCATGAGGGGCCTCTCAGTTGTACAAACACAAACAATACAGGCAAGTAATACACAAAAATGGTACAAGTAGAACAAGTAGCACATAATTAGATAACATAGCATATATGATGTAGAAATCCAAAACAAATAGGCAAACCCAAACAATTCAAACATATGCAAATGATGTATGCCTGCCCTATGGCTGATGATATCATCTGTCGGTTATATAGCCAACCCGACATGTCCTGGTAGCTAACCATTGGACAGAAACACCCCTTGCGGAGCAAGTAGGCTTGAGCTACAACCCCCTTGCTACTACCCGCTTGACCCAGAGCCAGTGGAATAACCACTACTACGGCTACTACCCAGGCGAGTGTTCAAAAGCTCAACCTGGAGCGAGTGGATTCACCACTACTGCCGCTACTACCCAGGCGTCACAATCTCTAACCTGGAGCAAGTGGGATGAACCACAACCCTTGCTACTGCCCAGGATATCAGAATATACATTCATTCAGTTTAAAAGCAATCCTCATTGTTATCAAATCTCAAACATTAACCTGGAGCAAGCGGGACGAACCACCACCCTTACTACTACCCAGGTATCACAAATACGTTCATTCAAAACTCTAGAATTAAACTCATTTATCGTAAACATTCTCATACCCAGAGCAAGTGGACAACGCCATTGCCTACTACCCGGGGTAACACATCACATTTCAACATTTTACATTATTATCCATTTAACACATTCAATCATTAATCATATATGCATTTATACTCACCTATAATCAATAATGGCTTTGCCGTAACCCGGCAATAACTCAGCCATTCGGCTCATGGTTCAATCAAGAACCAGCCATTTATCAATAAATATAGCCCTTTGGCTCATGGCATACACGGTACTTCCACCGTCATCCTCCATATCTCATATAATCATCTTTGATCATCATTGATCACAACTTTTCCCTTGCTTCATTCGCAAATTACCACATCCCCTAGCTCCTTCCTCATTGCTAGGCATATCATAAAGATTTAATACATAAGGGGTGAGATCGGAGGCTTAGAAGTATGAGATTTGGCTTTTAAAACTCAAAAATCAACTTTGACATGAAAACAGGGCCACGCGCACGCGTACTTCACGCACACGCGTGGATGGCCACAAAGCTCATCAATGCGTATGTGTCATACACGTGGACGCATGGATTGAAACACAGCCAGACGACGCGTACGCGTGGGTGCATTTGCACCCCAGGCACAAAACTGGCACAACTCTGGCAAAACTCTCGGAAGAATGGCTGGGCATTGGGTGCAGCGCATCGACGCGCACGCGCACACCACGCGCACGCGTGGATGGTGCCTTCTTGAAGAACGACGCGTACGCGCCAAGTGTGCCTACGCGTGGAGGGTCATTCTGCTAAAATTTTTTTTTAAGTTAAAAGCTGCAGAATTCACAGATTCAACCCCCCAATCTTCTAACGGACATAACTTTCTCATTTTAAATCGTTTTTCCCCCGTTCTTTGAATGACATGGACATCCTGGATTCAATTTCACTCTTAAACAAGTTTGGCATAAAACAGAAATTTGCAATCCAAGTTATGTCCTATCAAAGTATGCCCAAAACCATGTTTTCACTCAAAACCGCAAAGTGCCATTTTCAAAACAAGCAATTTCCAACTCTTTTCAAAATCAACCAAAACATGCCAATTTCATCCCTTTTCTTTGAAATCAATCAAAGTATATCAAAATCGACATTAAGCCTCCTCAACTCATACACTAACACATTACCACAATTCACAAAAGCGCCATATAACCATTTTTACCCATTTCAAACAAATGGCTAAATTACAAACACATTAACATGTCATACATCCTTCCTCATCCCAATTTCCAACAATACTATTTCCAATCAATCATCATTATACATAATCAATATCATACTCACTATCACATGGTTTCACCCACAAATCAACCTTAATCATTTCTCAAGCATATATCATAACATACATATCTCTCATGCATCATCATACCATCAAGGCATCAATAATCATGATCACATATATGACCACATAACATACCTCAACCAAAACCAAACGTACCTCATCTATACCACTTCACCCAAAATTACCAAATTCCACGCTTCAACTCCTCAAACCTTATTATTCAATAACCAACCCAATCATTCATATATTTATTATCTGAAATTCATCCAATCACTTGTGTCATCATACAATGCACACATCAACTTACCTTTCTTACCTCTTTCCAGCCTCCGGCCCGAGTTCACAATTTAAATGCATAAACTTCAAATCAATACTCATTACCCAATACATCAAATTCCCAATACACCAAGCATACAAGGCCACACAATTCTCAACCCAATCATTAATTCACATTACATACCAACTATGCATATTAGCACCAACCATTTACATAATCCAAACTTAATCTTAGGGGCATCTAGCCTAGGAATTCTCATCACACCACACGGTACTTAAATGAGACTTAAACCGTACCACTTGTAGCCAAACCAATTGAGCCTCTTCTATGGAAGTCTCCACCAACCCTTAGCTCCAAGCCTCACCAAAGCTCCACAAGCAACACCAACCTCCCAATTGTGCATCAAAATCACCAAATACACTAACATAACCAATTTCACATACATACATCAACCTAAGGCTTATAAAAATGACAAATCACAAGGGTTTGAGAACTTCTTACCTCAACCCATATGAAGTAGGGATAGAACCCACTTAGAATCCATGTTGGAGTATCCCTAAATACCCAAAATCATATGATTTCAACACTAACTACCCTAAAAAGTGTAATAGTGGGGAATTTCGAAAACTAGGAAGAGAGCTTAGATAGAATTGTAGAGGATGAGAAGAGCGATGCGTGGCCGTAAACGGCTCGTCAATCGGAGCCCCGTAGCTCAAGTTATGGTGGTTTAAAGATCAAAGAGAGTTAGGTTTTCTCTCTTCTCTTCTCTCTTCTCAATTCAGCGCCCCAACCCTTCCTTTTAGGGTAAAATGAGCTGAAATGCTTATAACTAATGTTTATATATGTTGGGTCTTGGTCCCACTTAGGCCCGGTTCACTTATTTTTGTCCGTTGGCCCAATTTTGGACTAAAACCTTTAAGATTAGCGCTCTAAATCGCACTTCAAATATTTCTACCTCCCCTAATTATAATTCCTCATTTCTTAATCTTATTTACTCATAATTAATTTTCTCAACTGCAGTACCAGACAGGTCTCAGCCGGTACTGCCGGTCAAAATTCCACTGCGCGCTTTTACGCAGAAAACTATGTTTTCCTACTCGGAAAAATTCACTGAATCCAAATATCATATTTAAATCATCAAATTCCAATTGCCAAATCTTCCAACCATATTTGCTCCTATTTAACTTATTATTTAATTAATTTCGGTTAGACCGGGTATTACATTCTACCCGCCTAACAGAAATTTTCGCCCTCAAAAATTTCATCCATCACTGCGAGTACGCGAGCGTAGTCTGCCTTTATATCCAACGCATAACAGTTGCAATGTCCTTTTACTCTACGCGCTTCCGCTGCCGTGCTCTGATTTCTCTATCTCCGAGGATCTCGGTCATTCGTTCAATGCCGACCAACAGCCTCGTTCCTTACTTTTATCGTCTCATCAACTCACACCTTATTAAATCACAAATCATGTCATCAATAATATTGCCATCATCGTTAATCATAGCCATCATCCCACATCACTGTAATCAATCAAAGATCATCACCACACCTTAATCATACCCCATCACTATCCTTTCTCTCTGCCAAGCCAATTCCTCTAATCACAGTTCAACTCCAAGCATAACCTCCAAACTTACTTTCTTATTCTGAATCCCTCGAATTTCTATATGACTTGCTGTTGTAAAGTCTCTAACTCATAAATCAAAAACCCCTTTCATTTCTAGAGATCAAATGAGTTTGGAATAACAAGCTAACAAAATCATAAGAATCCGGCTTCCTTTAATAATCTATAAAAGCATTTGAAACACATCCCTTTTGTTAAAGTCATTCAAATCAAAGGTCATTCTCGAAACTATAACCAACACTCTTTCAAATTCTTGAGAAATTTTGATAGCACCTCTCCTAAAAACTGGAGTTTACCACCCGTCACGGATTCCCTCAAACCAATCTTAGTACCATAGCAGCATTTCAATTTAATGGTTTTCACATTCACCTTTCAAAAATAATCATTATAAATCTCAATCTAAATCCAAGGTCACTATGATCAAACATCATAGTACTCATCTCTCAAACACGACAACTTGCACTCTCTCGTCATCTAAATCCAATTACGCATCAATGATAATTTTCTCATCCGCTTTAAAACCATCAAAGCTCACAACCGCAATCAATTCTAACTATTTGGGGATCATTACTTGCAGTAACCCGCTTAACCATTCTAGTATGCAAACTTAATATATTATAGTAAACTTTTACAACTCTTATTCGTAGCTATCCAGTGTTACTGCTTCCGCAAGTTTTTGCTGCTTTACTCTAATATCTCGTCGAGTACTAGCTCTATCACTTACTTCCTCAAGTACTCAACCACAACTTAGCATGACTAGCATTTCAAATCAACATTTCCAAATTCATCATTTAGGACCATTCCTTATCTATTTAAATCAAAGGAACTAAAAGTCACGGGTTCAATCCGGTTCACCAAAAATCCAGAAATCAACCAACTACATAACAAACACAACACATCATTCTCAACAGAAAATCATTTACATCATAGGCATTTATCCATTTGTATTAAGGCAAATCCTTACTCGGACCATCCAATTTGCTTCTCAGTCTAATATTAAGCTCGACATTCCCAGTTTTACTGTACAGGCGGTATTATTAAATCACGCACTATCCTTTAAGCTTGATCATTGCAATTACCTCAATCTTACTGTCGCAATCGGCCCGCATCCTGACTCTCTCTATGTTGGCAATTTCTTGATACATGCCCTGGTAACCCGCACTTGTAACATACACCTAACCCCAATCGGCATGGCCTATTTGGGTGATGACTTCTAAATCTCTGACAGCTCGAAACATCAGAAGTAGCCGCTGCCCGTTTTCCCTTACCGTTTCTTTGGGACTCCTCACTCGTCGCAAAGTTATTCCGTCCTTGGGGAAAGTGTTGTATGTATCCGCTCCCCTTAAACTCTCGACCCCTTAGTGCGAATCCTTGGTTGTGCTCTCTATGACTTCCTTTCTCTGCAACCCTCCTTTTTACACACTCTTCAGCAATTCTACTCTTATTCACTAACTCTGAAAAAGTTCAGATCTCCATTGGTCCCACTGAACTTAAGATGTCACTCCGGAGCCCTCCTTCATACTTAATGCATTTCAATTCCTCGAAGTCTCCCGGAGCTCCCTGACACATGCGGGAAAACTTGAATAGCTCTTCAAATTTGTCTGTATACTCAGATACGGACATAGCACCTTGCTTCAGCTGTAGTAACTCCAATTCCTTGGCTGTTTTGGCAGAATTGGGAAAGTACTTCTTATAGAATTCCACCTGGAAGGCATCCCAAGTGATAGGATCATTCCCCTGCTGCAGGAGACGTCGAGCCCCTTGCCACTAGTGCGATGCTTCCCCCCCTAAGCAGATAGATAGCAAATTCAACACGCTGCTCTTCAAGCACCAACTGTGCTTGTAGTGCTCGCTCCATGGCCTGAAACCAAGTATCAGCTTTAGTCGGATTGGTGGTTCCCTTGAACTTAGGTGGATTAACCTTTAAGAAAGTTTCTAGTGTCATCGAGCCCTGAGCTTCCCTTCTGCCATTGCCACTATTGTTTATCTGTTGCCCAAGAGCCTCCGCAGTGGCTTGCATAGCAGCAGCCATATTCTCCAACGCCGCCATAAGGTTTACCGGGTTATTCGGGTTGACTTCCGATTCCTGCGTGCTAGTACGATCTCTATCACGTCCCCGATCGGGTCCACGAGGCGCCATCTGGTTCTTATACACACCAAACAATCGATATCAAGTTGATCAGTCCCAATATCGAAAGTTTAGTGCTTCAAAGTACCAAAGGTACACTCATGGACTTCATGCTAGATGTATCGGTTAGATACCCTAACTAGCACAGGCACAGACTCAGAGTATGCATTGAAGCATAAGCAGTTCCATCCCTCAGGCTCACAAGGACGAACTGCTCTGATACCATAATGTAACACCCTAATATTCAAATCCTTATGCTCGAGTCATAAGTCAATGATATTACGGTGGTACGACTCTCAGGTGGATTTTTAATATATAAATATAGGTAAATTCGAAAGGAGTATTAATCGAGAAGCCTGAAAAAAGTAGAAATAAAATCGCGAAGACGTATCACTCACGTTTCGACAACAAAAAGATAAAACGTGAACCCAAAAGTGATATACGGACAAGGCATAAAGGAGATTAAGAGATAGATAACAGATAGATATATTATAACATAAGTAAATAGCCACTAGTCGCGACCCGCGAAGTTTAGGCCGGCTAGGGTACAGTATGAAAGTAGTTGACAACAGTATATCCTAATCTCTCCCAAAGGAAACATGAGAGCCTCTATACGCAAGTTAAAAAGAGTTCAATACATAATATAATCTTTTCAAAACAAAGGTGGAGAGATTCTATGCAAAACACAAAGTAGAGAAAATAAAGATCTTCGCCGTCTCTCAGACGAACCACAGCTCACTTCTGAGCACCTGGACCTGTATCTGAAAAACAAGAGATATATACGGAATAAGAATCCCGGGCCCATGGGTTCCCAGTATGGTAAAAGTGCCAAATAAATACAATGCAATGCAATAAAAACTCACTAAGCATCCTAAACTTCTTCAACAATTATCCATCCTAGGTTCTCGCTAATCCATGAATAGGCAACTGTCATAAAGGAGTGCTAAAAATAATTCATGCTTCACATGTTTCCCAACTCGCTGACTCTTCCACGAATCAAACTGAGAATCATAAACAAAACCATCACCAGTTATTCTGTCTCAGTAATTTTGTATCAATACATCATACCCTCACCTGGAGCTAGTGAAACCACATCACTGCGTCTTCCCAAGGAGCTCAAATTATCTCATTCAATGATCATCATCATCATGCAATCGTATCATCAATTCATCTCATCAAGAACAGCCCCCAACATCCACCGACACCAGCATGAGGGGCCTCTCAGTTTTACAAACACAAACAATACAGGCAAGTAATACACAAATAAGGTACAAGTAGCACATAATCAGGTAACATAGCATATATGATGTAGAAATCCAAAACAAATAGGCAAACCCAAACAATTCAAACATATGCAAATGATGTATGCCTGCCCTATGGCTGATGATATCATCTGTCGGTTATATAGCCAACCCGACATGTCCTGGTAGCTAACCATTGGACAGAAACACCCCTTGCGGAGCAAGTAGGCTTGAGCTATGGTGGACGAAATTGTAATTCATGTGTTTATGTATTTTGTAAAATTCATTGCTCTTTCTTTCACTGGCAATGGCGCCAAAAACTGGTGCCAATACCATGGTTCACAACTTCGCACAACTAACCAGCAAGTGCATTGGGTCGTCCAAGTAATAAACCTTACGTGAGTAAGGGTCGATCCCACAGAGATTGTTGGTATGAAGCAAGCTATGGTCATCTTGTAAATCTCAGTCAGGCGGATTATAATTGATTATGGATTTTCGAATAATAATAAATAATAAGCAGGAAATAAAGATAAATAACATAGGATAGAAATACTTATGTAAATTAATGGTGGGAATTTCAGATAAGCGTATGGAGATACTGTGCCCTTTCTTTTTCTACTTTCCTACTTCTTCCTTCAATCCTTCTTACAGCTCTTTCTTTCCCCGGCAATGGTGCCAAAAACTTGGTGGACGAAATTGTGATCATCAAAGTTATACTCTTTGTACTTGTATGAAATTTAATTCGAGATAATAGCTCTTTACTATGTGTGGTCACAACTCCGTTTAACTAACCAGCAAGTGTACTGGGTCGTCCAAGTAATAAACCTTACGTGAGTAAGGGTCGATCCCACAGAGATTGTTGGTATGAAGCAAGCTATGGTCATCTTGTAAATCTCAGTCAGGCGGATTTAAATAAATTAAGGAATTTGGAAAATCAAATAATAGTAAATAAACATAAAATAAGGATAAAGTTACTCATGTATTTCCATGATGGGAATTTCAGATAGGTGTATGGAGATGCTGTGCTCCTCCTGAATCTCTGCTTTCCTACTGCTTCATCCAATCCTTCTTACTCCTTTCCATGGCAAGCTATATGTAGGGCATCACCGTTGTTAATGGCTACATCCCATCCTCTCAGTGAAAAAGGTCCAAATGCTCTGTCACAGCACGGCTAATCATCTGTCAGTTCTCAATCAGTTTGGAATAGAATCCCTTGATTCTTTTGCGTCTGTCACTAACACCCAGCCTTCAGGAGTTTGAAGCTCGTCACAGTCATTCAATCCCAGAATCCTACTCGGAATACCATAGATAAGGTTTAGAATTTCCGGATTCTCATGAATGCCGCCATCAATCTAGCTTATACCACGAAGATTCTGTTTAAGGAATCTAAGAGATACGCGCCCGACCTAAGGTAGAACGGAAGTGGTTGTCAATCACGCGCGTTCATAGGTGAGAATGATGATGAGTGTCACGGATCATCACATTCATCAAGTTGAAGTGCAACGAATATCTTAGAATAGGAATAATTCGAATTGGATAGAAAATAATAGTAATTGCATTGAAACTTGAGGTACAGCAGAGCTCCACACCCTTAATCTATGGTGTGTAGAAACTCCACCTTTGAAAATACATAAGTGAAAGGTTCAGGCCTGGCCGAATGGCTAGCCCCCCAAAACGTGATCAATAGTCTCCTCACATGAAGAATAAAATAAAACTGAGACCAAAGATGTCTAACACAATAGTAAATTATCCTATTTATACTAGACTAGCTACTAGGGTTTACATGAGTAAGTAATTGATACATAAATCCACTTCCGGGGCCCACTTGGTGTGTGTTTGGGCTGAGCTTGATCTATCCACGAGCCGAAGCTTCTTTTGGAGTTGAACGCCAAGTTGTAACGTGTTTTGGGCGTTCAACTCCGGGTCGTGACGTGCTTCTGGCGTTTGACTCCAGACAGCAACATGGAACTGGCGTTGAGCGCCAGTTTACGTCGTCAATTCCCGAATAAAGTATGGACTATTATATATTGCTGGAAAGCTCTAGATGTCTACTTTCCAACGCCATTGAGAGCGCGCCATATGGAGTTTCGTAGCTCCAGATAATCCATTTCAAGTGCAGGGAGGTCAGATTCCAACAACATCAGCAGTCCTCTGTCAGCCTCCTATCAGAATTTTGCTCAAGTCCCTCAATTTCAGCCAGAAATTACCTGAAATCACAGAAAAACACACAAACTCATAGTAAAGTCTAGAAATGTGAATTTAACATAAAAACTAATGAAAACATCCCTAAAAGTAGCTTGAACTTACTGAAAACTACCTAAAAATAATGCCAAAAAGCGTATAAATTATCCGCTCATCACAACACCAAACTTAAATTGTTGCTTG
>NC_029780.3:49837966-49839167 GCF_000817695.3 Arachis duranensis
ATTTAAGAGAGGTGAAGGATTCATGGAATTATTCATAACTTTAAGACATAGTTACTAAACACTAATGATCATGAAGTAGAGACACAAAACATAGATAAACATATAATATAAAAACCGAACAACAGAAAAGTAAGAACAAGGAATGAATCCACCTTAGTGGCGTCTTCTTCTTGAAGGACCAACAATGTCCTTAAGCTCTTCTATGTCCCTTCCTTGCCTTTGTTGCTCCTCCCTCATTGCTCTTTGATCTTCTCTTAATTTCCTCTTCAGAGTCCTTTCAGGTTCAGGATCAACTTCAATAAGAATGTCTTTTTTCCTTGTTCCTGCTCATATAGGGAAGAAGAGAACAAGAAAAGAAAGAGGAATCCTCTATGTTACAGTAAAGAGGTTCCTTATTGTTAGTAGAAGAAGAAAGGGGATAATAGAAGGAGAGAGATGAATAGTCTGTATAAAGAGTAAGGATAGGGGAGGTGATAAAAGATGAAGAGAAGTGTTAGTAAATAAATAAATAAATAGAAGAAGATGAGAGATGGATTTTCGAAAATATTTTTGAAAAGGAGTTAATGATTTTTGAAAATTAAGATAGGAAATTAAAATTTGAAACAATTAATTAATTAAAAAGAATTTTTTAAAAAAGAAGGAGATATTTTCGAAAATTAGAGATAGAAAAGTAGTTAGGTGGCTTTGAAAAAGATAAAAAACAGACAAGAAGTTAGTTAGTTGATTGAAAAAGATTTGAAAATCAAATTTGAACAGATAAGAATATAAGAAGATATTTTGAAATTAAATTTTTTAGACAAGATAAAATTTTTGAAAAAGATATGATAAAAAGATAAGATAAGGAGATATGATAAAAAGATATGGTTGAAAAAGATTTAATTTTTAAAATTAAAATTAATTACTTTACTAACAAGAAACTACAAGATTCTAGAATTTAAAGATTGAACCTTTCTTAACAAGAAAGTAACAAACTTCAAATTTTTGAATCAATCACATTAATTGTTAGTGAATTTTCGAAAATTTGATATAAAGATAAGAAAAAGATTTTGAAAATATTTTGAAAAAGATTTTTGAAATTTTTGAAAAAAAAGGAAAAAAATGGAAAAGATATGATTTTTGGAAAAGATTTTGAAAAGATAAGATTTTTAAATTTGAAAATTTGACTTGACTTGTAAGAAACAACTAATTTTAAAAATTTTTG
>NC_029780.3:49839292-49840728 GCF_000817695.3 Arachis duranensis
GATGAGAGAGAAAAACATAAAAATGACCCAAAACATGAAAATTTTGGATCAAAACACATGATGCATGTAAGAACACCATGAATGTCAAGATGAACACCAAGAACACTTTGAAGATCATGATGAACATCAAGAACATATTTTTGAAAAAATTTTTATGCAAAGAAAACATGCAAGACACCAAACTTAGAAATCATTAATGTATGGACACTATGAATGCAAGAATGCACATGAAAAACAATAAAAGACACAAAACAAAAAATCATCAAGATCAAACAAGAAGACTTACCAAGAACAACTTGAAGATCATGAAGAACACTATGAATGCATGGAATTTTCGAAAAAATAATGCATAAATTTTAAAAACATACAATTGACACCAAACTTAAAAATTGACTCAAGACTCAAACAAGAACAAAAAATATTTTTGGTTTTTTTTCTATGATTTTATGATTTTTTGGTATTTTCTTTATTTATTTTCGAAAAAAAGGAAAAAAAAATTTTTTGAAAAATTTTTAAAAACAAAACAAAAAGAAAATTACCTAATCTGAGCAACAAGATGAACCGTTAGTTGTCTATACTCGAACAATCCCCGGCAACGGCGCCAAAAACTTGGTGGACGAAATTGTGATTCATATGTTTATGTATTTTGTAAAATTCATTGCTCTTTCTTTCCCCGGCAACGGTGCCAAAAACTTGGTGGTCGAAATTGTGATCATCAAAGTTGTACTCTTTGTACTTGTATGAAATTTAATTCGAGATAATAGCTCTTTACTATGTGTGGTCACAACTCCGTTCAACTAACCAGCAAGTGTACTGGGTTGTCCAAGTAATAAACCTTACGTGAGTAAGGGTCGATCCCACAGAGATTGTTGGTATGAAGCAAGCCATGGTCATCTTGTAAATCTCAGTCAGGCGGATTTAAATAAATTATGGAATTTGGAAAATCAAATAATAGTAAATAAACATAAAATAAAGATAAAGTTACTCATGTATTTCCATGATGGGAATTTCAGATAGGTGTATGGAGATACTGTGCTCCTTCTAAATCTCTGCTTTCCTACTGCTTCATCCAATCCTTCTTACTCCTTTCCATGGCAAGCTGTATGTAGGGCATCACCGTTGTCAATGGCTACATCCCATCCTCTCAGTGAAAAAGGTTGGAATAGAATCCCTTGATTCTTTTGCGTCTGTCACTAACGCCCAGCCTTCAGGAGTTTGAAGCTCGTCACAGTCATTCAATCCCAGAATCCTACTCGGAATACCACAGACAAGGTTTAGACTTTCCGGATTCTCATGAATGCCACCATCAATCTAGCTTATACCACGAAGATTCTGTTTAAGGAATCTAAGAGATACGCGCCCGGCCTAAGGTAGAACGGAAGTGGTTGTCAATCACGCGCGTTCATAGGTGAGAATGATGATGAGTGTCACGGATC
>NC_029780.3:49840791-49851245 GCF_000817695.3 Arachis duranensis
TTGAAAATACATAAGTGAAAGGTTCAGGCCTGGCCGAATGGCTAGCCCCCCAAAACGTGATCAATAGTCTCCTCAGATGAAGAATAAAATAAAACTGAGACCAAAGATGTCTAATACAATAGTAAATTATCCTATTTATACTAGACTAGCTACTAGGGTTTACATGAGTAAGTAATTGATGCATAAATCCACTTCCGGGGCCCACTTGGTGTGTGTTTGGGCTGAGCTTGATCTATCCACGAGCCGAAGCTTCTTTTGGAGTTGAACGCCAAGTTGTAACGTGTTTTGGGCGTTCAACTCCGGGTCGTGACGTGTTTCTGGCGTTTGACTCCAGACAGCAACATGGAACTGGCGTTGAGCGCCAGTTTACGTCGTCAATTCCCGAATAAAGTATGGACTATTATATATTACCGGAAAGCTCTAGATGTCTACTTTCCAACGCTGTTTAGAGCGCGCCATTTGGAGTTTTGTAGCTCTAGATAATCCATTTTGAGTGCAGGGAGGTCAGATTCCAACAACATCAGCAGTCCTCTGTCAGCCTCCTATCAGTGTTTTGCTCAAGTCCCTCAATTTCAGCCAGAAATTACCTGAAATCACAGAAAAACACACAAACTCATAGTAAAGTGCAGAAATGTGAATTTAACATAAAAACTAATGAAAACATCATTAAAAGTAGCTTGAACTTACTAAAAACTACCTAAAAACAATGCCAAAAAGCGTATAAATTATCCGCTCATCAAGCTACAACCCCCTTGCTACTACCCACTCGACCCAGAGCCAGTGGAATAACCACTACTGCTGCTACTACCCAGGCGGGTGTTCAAAAGCTCAACCTGGAGCGAGTGGATTCACCACTACTGCCGCTACTACCCAGGTGTCACAATCTCTGACCTGGGACGAACCACAACCCTTGCTACTGCCAGGATATCAGAATATACATTCGTTCAGTTTAAAAGCAATCCTCATTGTTATCAAATCTCAAACATTAACCTGGAGCAAGCGGGACGAACCACCACCCTTACTACTACCCAGGTATCACAAATATGTTCATTCAAAACTCCAAAATTAAACTCATTTATCATAAACATTCTCATACCCGGAGCAAGTGGACAACGCCACTGCCTATTACCCGGGGTCACACATCACATTTCAACATTTTACATTATTATCCATTTAACACATTCATTCATTAATCATATATGCATTTATACTCAGCCATAATCAATAATGGCTTTGCCGTAACCCGGCAATAACTCAGCCATCCGGCTCATGGTTCAATCAAGAACCAACCATTTATCAATAAATACAGCCCTTCGGCTCATGGCATACATGGTACTTCCACCGTCATCCTCCATATCTCATATAATCATCTTTGATCATCATTGATCACAACTTTTTCCCTTGCTTCATTCGCAAGTTACCACATCCCCTAGCTCCTTCCTCATTGCTAGGCATATCATAAAGATTTAATACATAAGGGGTGAGATCGGAGGCTTAGAAGTATGAGATTTGGCTTTTAAAACTCAAAAATCAACCTTGGCATGAAAACAGGGCCACACGCATGCGTACTTCATGCGCACGCATGGATGGCCACAAAGCTCATCGACGCGTATGCGTCATACACGTGAACACGCGGATTGAAACACAGCCAGACGACGCGAACGCGTCAGTCACGCATACACGTGGGTGCATTTGCGCCCCAGGCACAAAATTGGCACAACTCTGTCACAACTCTCGGGAAAATGGCTGGGCTTTGGGTGCAGCGCATCGACGCACACGCGCACGCGTGGATAGTGCCTTCTTGAAGAACGACGCATACGCGTCAAGTGCGACTACGCATAGAGGGTCATTCTGCTAAAAATTTTAAGTTAAAAGCTGCAGAATTCACAGATTCAACCCCCAATCTTCCGACGAACATAACTTTCACCCGTTCTTCGAACGGCATGGACATCCTGGATTCAATTTCACTCCTAAACAAGTTTGGCACAAAACAGAAATCCGCAGTCCAAGTTATGTCCCGTCAAAGTATGCCCAAAAACCATGTTTTCACTCAAAACCGCAAAGTGCCATTTTCGAAACAAGCCATTTCCAACTCTTTTCAAAATCAACCAAAACATGCCAATTTCATCCCTTTTCTTTGAAATCAATCAAAGTATATCAAAATTGACATTAAGCCTCCTCAACTCATACACTAACACATTACCACAATTCACAAAAGCGCCATATAACCATTTTTACCAATTTCAAACAAATGGCTAAATTACAAACACATTAACATGTCATACATCCTTCCTCATCCCAATTTGTAACAATACTATTTCCAATCAATCATCATTATACATAATCAATATCATACTCACTATCACATGGTTTCACCCACAAATCAATCTTAATCATTTCTCAAGCATATATCACAACATACATATCTCTCATGCATCATCATACCATCAAAGCATCAATAATCATGATCACATATATGACCACATAACATACCTCAACCAAAACCAAACATACCTCATCTATACCACTTCACCCAAAATTACCAAATTCCACACTTCAACTCCTCAAACCTTATTATTCAATAACCAACCCAATCATTCATATATTCATTATTTGAAATTCATCCAATCACGTGTGTCATCATACAATGCACACATCAACTTACCTTCTTTACCTCTTTCCGGCCTCCGGCCCAAGATTCACGGCCTCCGGCCCAAGTTCACAATTTAAACGCATAAACCACAAATCAATACTCATTACCCAATACATCAAATTCCCAATACACCAAGCATACAAGGCCACACAATTCTCAACCTAATCATTAATTCACATTACATACCAACTATGCATATTAGCACCAACCATTTACACAATCCAAACTTAATCCTAGGGGCATCTAGCCTAGGAATTCTCATCACACCACATAGTACTTAAATAAAACTTAAACCGTACCTCTTGTAGCCAAACCAATTGAGCCTCTTCTATGGAAGTCTCTACCAACCCTTAGCTCCAAGCCTCACCAAAGCTCCACAAGCAACACCAACCTCCCAATTGTGCATCAAAATCACCAAATACACTAACATAACCAATTTCACATACATACATCAACCTAAGGCTCATAAAAATAACAAATCACAAGGGTTTGAGAACTTCTTACCTCAACCCATATGAAGTAGGGATAGAACCCACTTAGAATCCATGTTGGAGTATCCCTAAACACCCAAAATTATAAGATTTCAACACTAACTACCTAAAAACATGTAACAGTGGGGAATTTCGAAAATTGGACAGAGATGAATGGAATACTCACCACAAAACTTAGATAGAATTGTAGAAGATGAGAAGAGCGATGCGTGGCCGCAAACGGCTCGTCAATCAGAGCCCCGTAACTCAAGTTATGGTGGTTTAAAGATCAAAGAGAGTTAGTTTTTCTCTCTTCTCTTCTCTCTTCTCAATTCAGCGCCCCAACCTTTTCTTTTAGGGTAAAATGAGCTGAAATGCTCATAACTAATGTTTATATATGTTGGGTCTTGGGCCCACTTAGGCCCAGTTCACTTATTTTTTTCCGTTGGCCCAATTTTTGACCAAAACCTTTAAGATTAGCGCTCTAAATCGCACTTCAAATATTTCTACCTCCCCTAATTATAATTCCTCATTTCTTAATCTTATTTACTCATAATTAATTTTTTCAACTGCAGTACCATACAGGACTCAACCGGTATTGCCGGTCAAAATTCCACTGCGCGCTTTTACGCAGAAAACTATGTTTTCCGACTCGAAAAAATTCACTGAATCCAAATATCATATTTAAATCATCAAATTCCAATTGATTGATAATTGATAAGTAGTTTAATAATGCATTAAATATTGATTTTATATAACTATAATAAAGATATTTTTCTAAATTAGTATAATTATGCATTATTATTTAAATGCTATTTATAGTATAATTATAATAAAGATATTTTTATAAAATAAACTTAGAAGAGAATATAGTGCATTCATTTTGGCAGAAAAATGAATTCATGAAGAATCGACACCTCACTTTTATTAGTTGGGGAAAACCCAATTTTAGGATATTATATATTAATAATATATTAATATATTATATATAAATATATAAGTAGATAAGCAGATAAAAAGATATTTTTGTATGATATCTAAATATAAAATTATTTTTACTTTTCTATAAGATCTTTTAAAAAAAGATAACTTAAAAAAATATATTTTTTTAGAAACTCACCGAAACAAGTCAATAATTCCATCCAAAATAATTCGATATTCACTATTATTTATTCATCTAAATAATTTTAACATTGATACATTATTATTTTTAGATAAAAAAATTTAAAATATATTTTTTCTATTTCAAAAATTTAAAATTATAAAATTTATATGATTTTAAAATTTTTTAATTGTTAATTTTTTCAGTTATTAATTTTTTTTCAAAATTCTATTCTGATTTTAAATTTAAATTTTAATTAACTTGATAGAAACGTACGTCTAAAATCCACGAAAGATAAATAATAGGTAAATAAGATAAATAATAAGTAAATACCTCTCAAATTATACATTGATAAATAAGATATTTAGTTTTATTTATTTATAAAAAACTCCAAAAAAATAGCATGACATGTTGACTGCAACCGAAACAAGATTAGTTAAAAACTTAAAATTAGGGTTTTTATTTACGTTTTAAAATTTAAAATTTAAAAGAGAAAAGAAGAGGGATTTGTAAGGAAATAGAAAAAAAGGAAGGGTTAAAATTGGATTTTCAATTAAGATTGTTTTCTTTGTTGAAACTGATGGAGTTTCAAGACCCAAAAGTCCCAAACAATAGGGAGAAGTATTGTTCAAGCGTTGAAGACAAGTACGAAGTCAGAAAGAGATCTGATAGTAGAGTGAGGTTTGTTCTATTCTGTTTGGGAATTGAATAGAAAAGAGAATAGCTATGAGAAAAGGGAACAACTCTGGCAATTACCGAAACCCATGTCTCACTATGCACCAGCCTTGGGCATCTCTTCTCGTTTATGGCATCAAGCACGTCGAGGGCAGGTCCTGGCCTTCTCCCATCACTGGTAAGTAACTAACTAACATCTTTTTCTAAAAAGTTCTAATAAGTAAATTTATTATTGTGATTTTTTATTGTTAAGGTCGTCTCTGGATTCATGCTGCTAGTAAGGTCCCAGATGAGTCCACTATCAAAGCAATGGAGTACTTCTACAAAGAGATTTATGCCCTCAATGGCGTCACTGACATCAAGTTCCCTGAACACTACCCCGTTTCTAGGCTTCTTGGTATGCACCACCAGCACCGCAACAACCCCTTATTCTATGTAATAGGTTAAAGAACTGTCTGCACCTGCTCTTACAGGGTGTAAATGAGTGTTTTTTAGAGAATTCAGGAACCAACTTTTAGTTAGCTTATATTAGCCAATTTTAGGGTTTGGTTTATAATTTAGGATTATTGGTTCATGATTTAAGATCTAGAATTAAGAATTTAAGATAAACAAAGTAATTTTAAAAAAATTGGCTGATGTTGGCCGAAAAAGTTGGTTTCCTAACATTACTCTGTTTTATAATGCCATCCAATTAGATAGTGTCTTGTAAAACTTGTTTTGTCAAATATTTGGAATACAACCATGCTACATGTATCCAAAAATTCAGCACCATTCAGTGGTATACATATTTGGTGTTCAAGAAAAACTTTGATTATGGTGCTGTAAAAAAATTTGATGATTTTGCTATCATAAGTTTGATTATTTTATTATAATTAGTTTGATATTTTGATAGCTGATTATTTTATTGGAAAAATATGTGAGGCAACATGCTGCATGCATAAATATACAAAAATATATGATGACTGATTTGGTAGCTAATTTTTTGTTTCAATATAGCATTGTTGTTTGCCATATGACAGTACTTGATTGTTTATTAGTGTCAAACTTTCTTGAAACGATGGAGTGGCAGGACATAAAAATAAAATCCATATATTGTATTAGCTCAACTTTTATTTGAATTTTTTTTATCTCACACTTGATTGTTTGATGCAGGATGTGTCGAAGTTGTTGGCTGTTTAAAGCGTGAGGAGCTTGCTGGCTGGGACATGGTTCCTGAAGGGGTACTAACTACCAACCCCTTTTATTTAATTGAATTTGATTCAAAATTATTCTGATTATATTGAATAAGTTTATCACATTTTGCACTCAGGTAAGGCTAGAAGCACAAACTGATTACTGTTGGCTATGTGAACAACCACAGGTTGGTGCTGTTTTGTTATTGTTGTACTGTGCAATCCAGATAATTGTATAATAAAAAATTGATAACTGTTCTTTCTTTGCTCAACAATGTGTATTTTTCTCTGCTATTTATACAGAAATTGTTGATTCCTTTTGAGATGCGGGGATACCAAGGTGTTTATAACTTGGAGAGGAAGGTAATACTAATATGGTTTAAAATATCCATATAATTTCTGAGCTTTTTGTTTGAATGAAGGGAGATTGATTCTTATTTTTTTCCCTGCTTATTTGAAGATCCATGATGCTGCAGTTAGAGGTTTATCACCAGTGAAAGGTCCATTGCCAGTGAAATTTCCACTTCCAGATCCACGAGATATGTTTTCGTTAAAGCCAGGTTGTATTGCCACGCTTACTCCCAATGTAAAAGCAGCTGAAGTGGACAAATCATCAAGTATAAGCGCAGCCATAGCTGGGGCACGAGCAGCAGCTACTCAGTTCTCAAAGAAGGATCAGAATTCCCCTAGCACTTCTTGGAATAATACACATGAGGAGACAGAAAATGCAAGATCTTATAATTTACGATCACGGACAAGATCTATGCCAAAGAATAATGCATCACCCTCTGAATTAACTGACAAATTCAATAATGGGGCACTGCCATTGAGTCAAGAAGAGAACAGCAATTTTGACAAGAGTGAGGGAAGTAGTTCGGATAATCAATCATCTGTTGCTGATCTGCAGCCACCCACTAAGGTCTGCAATCTCTTACTATGTGTAATTGCTTTTGTTACTTTTGCACATCCGTAGCAACATGGAGGCTAGACCTATATGATCTCTTGCAAAACCCAAATCTCATGCCTAGTTATGTAATTACTCTTATTCTGTCATTAGTGAGTTTCTTTCAACAGAGAAAATGTTTAGATTTAGGTGCTGTTAAAGATTTTTTTTTAATTTTTTTTACATAAGGAAAAAGTTCTAAACAGTTTTTTTCCTCCTCCAAAATACTTTTCTATTTATCTCAGATTTATTTAGGCAGATACTTTAATTAATAATGCACGTTTTCCAACAGAAGAAAGTTCCAATAATTGAGCCATTGTATATAATACTTTTTTGCATAAATATCATTCTCATAATGAGGAATTTGATCAGGGGAGTCTGGAATACAGAGAGAAAAGCAATTGTGACAGGTATGAGGGAAGAAGTAAGGACAACCAATCTACTGGTACAGAATCTGATTCAAGACATTTTCCACGTCCACCATCTAAGGTATCCCTTTCTGTAAATTGATCAATATATATCTTTTATTTTGAACTGTTAAAATATATTAGCTTCAACTTGTAGTTACATGATTCGAGCAAAACATTGTGGAAATAATTGAAAAGAACAGAGAAGAAAGAACCTACCTTTCTTTTGGTGGAAGACTAAACGTAGTTTATATATTTTCTTTTTCAAAAGGGACAGTGCATAAATTATGCCTAGTATATGAACTTTGTGATGGAATTCTTGATAATCTACACCGAAGAGTGTCTATTTATTAGTTAAAGATACACTCTAATCATAGTGACGAAATTTAGCCTAATATAAAATCCACATAAAATCAATATGAAATGTATCCAGAAATTTTATAAACAGTACAGTAATGCTAGGTGAAGTAGGATACACCAAACGTTCTTCTTCTTCCTCCCTCCTTGATCTGCTTTCTTCTGGTTGCTGTTTTTTTTTTTGCATTTTTTGTTTCTTCTGTGTTGTTGTTGTTGTTTTGTTTCTTTTCTTCTTTTCCCTTCTTTTTCTTCTCCTCCCTTGGCGTGTTTCTTCTTCTTCTGTCATTTATATAGAATTTTTGTTTTTATCAAAATATTTCTGGCTTTTTTTTCCCAAAAATTTCTGTATTGATTTTTAAAAATTTTGGTTTTAAGAATTTTTTTCTGTTAATAAAAAAGAAAAAACATCAGTAACTTTTTGGAGACTTGGTTACAAAGATACTTGTTCACCCAATATTTATCTAATCCATAATATCCTAAATATATTCTAACACTTTGATGGTAGTATATCAATGGAATCAACATTAATATATTGTATACAGTTGCATCTTGGGATCAATTAACATTGTGGATGTTTGATTCTAATTCTAGAGTAGATTGTTTAATATATATTTTTTGGATTATGATAAACCAACTCGCAAAGCTGGTGTGAATTCTGTTTATTATAATATAAGTGATGTTGATTTCTTTCCACTTTAGTTTATACATCGATTAGACCATTACCTTTTTTGTGTCTCTGAATCTGAAAGCAAATTCAAGAAAATAGAAACACACCGCAATCTCAAATAAATAGATGTTCGATATCTTGTAGGACATGCTTAGTGAGGCTTTCTACGTGTGTGCAGTTAAACGAATATATTAGTCTTGTTTAAATTCGCTTGGCACTGGTCATTAAAACATTAAAACAATTCATACTTTACCATAACACAAGTCTGAAGTATCTATATCAGAGTCTTTTTACTTCTGATTTCTTAAATGCGACACAAATTTTGACGATGGACAACAGAAAATGGCAATAGCATATAATTGAACTAACTAGTACTTTTATCTTAATTGTTAGATTTTTGCAGCAGCATTGAAAAACCTGAAGCAATGATCATGGAGCATGAGTGAGGATTTGTAATTTGGTAAAATGGATGTTCTCATTGGATGCTAAAGTATGTAAGTCTGTATGTTTCAACGGTTTTATTTAATTCTTACGGGATTTAGGGTTTCTAGATTCATTTCTTGTTTCTAACAGAGCACGAGCGAAGTCTCGAAGGTACATAACATCGCAAGCAAGAACAACCACTTCAATGTATAACACCTTTGGTTGTTTTAGTAATTTTTGTTTTCAAGATTTTATGAAGAAAAAGTGAAAGCAATTAGATCATGTTTTTGTTTTTGTATTCGTCTATTTACTTTTTCTTTCACAAAATCCTGTTAAAAAAATGAAGACGAAAATAAAATCAGACAAACCTTAGGTATACAAAGCTCATGTTCTTGTATCATAAAGAAGGAAATTCTAGCATATAAAAGTGGCGTAGCGGGATTGAAATGTTGAGAAGATATTTGCATTTCCTGACCCTTAAGACCAAACATTTTGCAATGATGACCTTGAAGGTCATGCTATGCAAATATGAAATGCTATTCATTGTGTTGGATTTAAAATCGATGATTTGGGTCTTTGTTATAGGGGTTCACTTTTATGCAAATTTATGCTTTGGAAGTGCTATCAAACAAGAAGAAATACTTTTATGCTTCTAAGAGACAGTTAATGTATGTTCTAATAGCAACCATAACTACTCAGTTTTGTTTATAAGTTATAAATTATATGAAATATAAATACTGAATAATAATTGTTCTTTGAAAATGCATTAAATGGGTAGAGGAGCATGCTAATATTTCTCTAAAATAAACCAATCTTTCTTTTCTCTTTCCACAAAAACAGATAGGCAAAGTCGTATAAAGTAATTTCTAAATATCGTAATTCATGTAGGTAGTAAAGTGGGATGAGATTGCTGACATTATGACATAACACACCATCAGAATAATTCTTTAGTGGAACGATTGTGTCAATAACAAAATGTGTACCCTAACATATCCCTGCTTGTAATGGCTGCTTTGTCAGTTTTTGTGCTTTTTTTTTTTTTTCAAACAGTTATCTTATCATCAAATCATTTTGAAGCATACATCTACGAATTAAGTTATTAGTAGTTTAATGACCCGTGCTACGCATGGAGATCTTGAATAAAAAGAATGATTTCCTAAATTTAGAAGTATATATCAAATCAAATTTTCCTTTATTTGTTTTTTTACCTGAACTATAAATAATAACACAGCTGAATGACCAACTCATACAAGTATATATATAATTACAATCACAAGAATTATTAATTTAACATTAACTTAGGACAAAAAATTTATTTTTACCGGAAATGCACACACCTATACTCAAAAGTAATGTTTGATAAACGGAGAGTCAAGATTATAGAGTTAAGTCTTAGAGTAGTCTTGAAGTCGCACTCGAGCCTTAAAATAATCCCTTAAGTTAATAATTACCTAAATTTATTTTCAAAGTTGCACTCCGTCTCCGAAGCATTTTTCGTTTATCAAAACTTTGAAACGACGTCATTTTGAACTAAAAAAAACAGAAAAAAGATCCCATCCTCAATCTGTTCCCTTTCCCATTTCCT
>NC_029780.3:49851265-49854242 GCF_000817695.3 Arachis duranensis
TTTCCATCTCCAACCCGTCTTTTTTCCCTCCCCAAACCCTTCTTCTCCATCCCTAACCCTTTTTTCTTTCCATTCTCCATTCCAACCTGTCCGTTCTCTCTCTCCCAACCCTTTTCCTTCCCCTCCTGCTTCTCCAATCTGATGTCATTCTCCTTTTTCTTTCTTCTTTGCTTTACCAACCTAAGGTCATTTTTCGTTCTCTTTTCCTTTCTAATTTGATGCCCTCCCCTCCGTAACCATACTTTCACACTCACAAGAGCTCTCCTCAACCTTTGCTGCCGCCGCCTCTCACCAATCTCCGTTTCAGTGTCGCGCTGCTCATCCCCCACCCAACCTAGTCTCTCACACTCAAATACAGTAGAGGCAGAGGCACAAAGCCTTAATCTTCTTTTGTCATCGTTGCGTCTTTCTCCAGCCTTCATCTTGTTGCCGCGCTGCTCGCTAGCCTTCATCTCTACTCAGTCTCCCTCTTCTCTCCTCTGGCACGGCTCTCTCTCAGCCATGGTATTTTTTTTAAAGTTTTTTAGTTATTCAATCATTGTTTTTTAATGTTCTGGGTGATTGTTGCTGTTGATCCTGTTTCAATAAAACAACAATGGTTAATTTGATTGTTGCTGGTGATTGTTACTGTTGATCCTGTTTCTATTCTGTAATTATTATTGTTTTTTTTATTGTTGCTATTTTTTGTGCTTGTTACTGTTTATATAACACCCTACCATGCAGAGTCTTATGCTTAAGTCATAATTCAGAGATAGCAAGGTATTACGACCTCTAAAATAAAAATTTAGTACGTATAGTAGTATGAATGATTAATTATAACTAGGAGCCTTTGTAGAAAAAGGGGTAAACAAAAATCGCAACTCGAAAGCACAACACTCCAATCGATAATGTAACGTATGAAGGATAAGCCAACGCAAGATTATATATATACAGATGAGTGCCAAAAACAAGAATATCAAGACTCAAAATCCGGTTGCGAAGATAACCGATCAAACCTATTCTCCAAAATCTCCTATAAGAGGAGTCATCACAGTTTGTATTATTTAATGGAGATAAAAGTATCTAAACAAAACATATGAATCAAAACAGAGTCCCGAGAACAAAGGATCTTCGCTAATCCAGAAGTCTCTAGCATGCCTTAGCGAGAAACCTCACGTCTTGCATCTGAAAACCACAAAATCCTTATGGGTGAGAACCAAAGGTTCCCAGCATGGTAACAGCTTCCACATATATAATATATAACAATAGAGGAAAGCCAAAGGCAACCTTAGAACTCCCTCCAGATAAAATCAAAGCTTATAAACAAGCTAAACCATAAATGGCATCTGACTAAAGATTCTTCAGTCTAACTAACGCTTCCCTTTCCAATTCCTTCAGACCTCCCAACCACCAGCAGGAGTATAATATAGCAAGCACAGTTATAACAGACAAGAGATATACAAATAGGAACAAATAAGGCATTTAGACAAATAGCAAGTAATATGCAGTCAAATAGGCAATCTCAAACAATTCACATAGTATGCATATGATGAATGCCTGTCCCTAATGGCCGATGATATCATCTATCAGTTATAGAGCCAACTCGACAAGTCCTGGTAGCTAACCATTGGACTGTCCCTCTGTCGTGTCTCCCCAACTCGAGTTATACTCAATATAAATTTGATTATAATCATGATCCATATCCATCACCCTCACTGGTGAATATTTATAGGGGTGAGCTCATCCGGGGCTTTCACAATGCCCGGCCACCCTGACGACATAGGGTCAAAAGAGCTTCGAGTCTCAACCTGGAGTACGTGGTGGCTAGCCAATGCTTTCTCCCAGGGAAACTCTCATCTCCGATAGTGGAAGTGCCACATTCACAATTTCATTCAACAGCATATATGCATTTATTCTTAGCCATAATCATGGCTTCACTGTAACACGGCAATAATCCAGCCATTCGGCTCACGGTTAAATCCATAACCAGCCATCCGGCTCACGGTTAAATCCATAACCAGCCATCCGGCTCACGGTTAAATCTATAACCAGCCATCCGGCTCATGGTTAAATCTATAACCAGCCATTTTATTAACAATTATGGCCTTTCGGCCCATGGCATAACAAGCACTTCCACCGCCATCCTCCGCCTCTCACATAATCATCTTTGATCCTCATTGATCATTCATTTTTCCCTTGCTTCACTCGCAAGTTACCACATCCCCTAGCTCCTTTTCTCATTGCTAGGCATATCATAATGATTTAAGACACAAGTGGTGAGATAGGAGGCTTAGAAGTATGAAATTTAGCTTTTAAAACTCAAAAATCAACTTTGGGATGAAAATAGGGCCATGCGCACGCGCACTCCACGCGCACGCGTGGATGGCCACAAAACTTGTCGACGCGCAAGTGTCATACACGCGGACGCGCGGATTGAAAAATAGCTAAACGACGCGCACGCGTCAGCCACGCGTACGCGCGGTTACTTTTCTGCCCCAGGCACAAAACTGGCACAATTCTGGCATAACTCTCGGGAAAAAGGCTTGGCATTTGGTGCAGTGCATTGATGAGTGGATAATTTATATGCTTTTTGGCATTGTTTTTAGGTAGTTTTTAGTAAGTTCAAGCTACTTTTAGGGATGTTTTCATTAGTTTTTATATTCACATTTCTGGACTTTACTATGAGTTTGTGTGTTTTTCTGTGATTTCAGGTAATTTCTGGCTGAAATTGAGGGATTTGAGCAAAACTCTGAAAAAGGCTGACAAAAGGACTGCTGATGCGGTTGGAATCTGACCTCACTGCACTCGAAATAGATTTTCTGGAGCTACAGAACTCCAAATGGCGCGCTCTCAACGGCGTTGGAAAGTAGACATCCAGAGCTTTCCAGCAATATATAATAGTCCATACTTTATTCGGAAATTGATGACGTAACATGGCATTGAACGCCAAGTACATGCTGCTGTCTGGAGTTAAACGCCAGAAACACGTTATGATCCG
>NC_029780.3:49854428-49854672 GCF_000817695.3 Arachis duranensis
TTAGTATAAATAAGACTTTTTACTAGTGTATTAGTAGTCTTTTGACCACGTTACATCTTTGGTCTCAGTTTTGTATTATTCTTCATCTTAAGAGGCTATTGATCACGTTTTAGGGGGCTGGCCATTCGGCCATGCCTGAACCTTTTACTTATGTATTTTCAAAAGTGGAGTTTCTGCACACCATAGATTAAGGGTGTGGAGCTCTGCTGTACCTCAAGTTTCAATACAATTATTATTACTTTCT
>NC_029780.3:49854837-49901305 GCF_000817695.3 Arachis duranensis
CACTGAGAGGATGGGATGTAGCCATTGACAACGGTGATGCCCTACATACAGCTTGCCATGGAAAGGAGTAGGAAAGATTGGATGAATGTAATAAAAAAAAAGAGATACGAGAGGAGCACAACATCTTCACACACTTATCTGAAATTCCCACTATTGCTTTACATAAGTATTTCTATCCCTTTTTATTTTCTATTTATTTATTAATTTTCGAACTCATCATAAACCAATTTAATTCGCCTAACTGAGATTTACAAGGTGACCATAGCTTGCTTCATACCAACAATCTCTGTGGGATCGACCCTTACTCACGTAAGATATTACTTGGATGACCCAGTACACTTGCTGGTTAAGTTGAACGGAGTTGTGGAAAGAAAAAGCTTCTCTAACAGTGCCTGGAACTCTTGTATCACAATTTCGTCCACCATGCATCGACGCGCCCGCGCACACCACGCACACGCATGGATGGTGCCTTCTCGAAGAATGACGTGCACGCACCAAGTCCGCCTACGCGTGGGGGTCATTCTGCTAAAAATTTTCTAAGTTAAAAGCTGCAGGATTCACAGATTCAACCCCCCAATCTTCCGATGGACATAACTTTCTCATTTTAAATCATTTTTTGCCCGTTCTTCAAACAGCATGGACATCCCGGATCCAATTTCATTTCTAAACAAGTTTGGTACAAAACGGGGATCCGTAGTCCAAGTTATGTCCCGTCAAATTATGCCTAGAAACCCTGTTTTCATACAAAACCACAATGTGCCATTTTCAAAACAAGCCATTTTTAACTCTTTTCAAAATCAACCAAAACATGCCAATTTCAACCCTTTTTGAAATCAATCAAAATGTACCAAAATCAACATCAAGCCTCCTCAACTCACACATCAACACTTCACCACAATTTGCAAAGCATCACCCCACTAATTTAACACTTCTCAATCAAATGGCTAAGAGACAACACATAAACATGCCATACATACTTTCTCATCCCAATTTCCGATAATACCATTTCCAATTAACCATCATTACACATACTCAATATCATACTCACCATCAACATGGTGTCACCCACAATTCAACCTCAATTACTCATCAAGCATGTATCACAACATGCATAATTCTCATACATCATACCATCAAGGCATCAATAATCATCATCACATATATGACCATATCATATATCTCAACCATTCAACAACATCAACAATTCAATGCCTATCTTAGGGCCTCTAGCCTAAGTATTTCCTATCACATTACATATTGGATACGAAAAACTGAGACCATACCTTAGCCGATTTCTCAAGCTCAACCGGAGCACTTCCAAACCACTTGTCCATAAGCCTTGTAGGTCTCAACACCTCTAAGCACAGATTTTTACTACCAAAAATCACTTTTCAATCTTTCCAAGATCTCAATCAAGCCCCAATATTCACATACACACAACCTAAGCCACAATCATCATACCCATACACAACATCTCAATACCCAAACATCATAGAACAACAAATTATACTAGGGTTGAGAATATTACCACACCCAAGGTTCAAGGAGGCAAGATTAATCTTCTCCTTCAAGAGAGTTGGGTCCTATAACATCAAAGAGCCCAAAATCTCAATATTTTTGCTCATGAAACTCGAAAACAAGGCTGGAAATTCAAAGAGCAAAACGTGGCTTACCTCAAGATTGATTGTATGAGTTTTGTAGAGCTCTCTGCGGTGAACGCATGTGGTGCACGAAATTGCAATCACACTTTTGCAATCCGCACAACTAACCAGCAATTGCACTGGGTCGTCCAAGTAATACCTTACGTGAGTAAGGGTCGATCCCACGGAGATTGTTGGCTTGAAGCAAGCTATGGTTATTTTATTATTCTTAGTTAGGAGATCAATTATAATTATCAGCTTGAATTACTAAAAAATAAAAGAGCGCGAAATAATTACTTATTGTGCAATAATGGAGAATATGTTGGAGTTTTGGAGATGCTTTGTCTTCTGAATCTCTGCAACATACTACTTTCTTACTTTCAGAAATTGCAAGGCTCCTTCCATGGCAAGCTGTATGTAGGGTCTCACCATTGTCAATGGTTACTTCCCATCCTCTCAGTGAAAATGGTCCAAATGCTCTGTCACAGCACGGCTAATCATCTGTTGGTTCTCACTCATGTCAGAATAGAATCCATTGATTCTTTTACGTTTGTCATCACGCCCAACAATCGCGAGTTTGAAGCTCGTCACAGTCATTCAATCCTTGAATCCTATTCGGAATACCACAGACAAGGTTTAGACTTTCTGGATTCTCATGAATGCCGCCATCAATTCAAGCTTATTCCACGAAGATTCTGATTAAGGAATCTAAGAGATACTCATTCAATCTGATGTATAACGGAAGTGGTTGTCAGGCACACGTTCATAGATTGAGGAAGGTGATGAGTGTCACGGATCATCACCTTCTTCATAGTGAGGCGCGAATGAACATCTTAGATAGGAACAAGCATGTTTGAATGGAAAACAAAAATAATTGCATTAATTCATCGAGACGCTGCAGAGCTCCTCACCCCCAACAATGGGATTTAGAGACTTATGCTGCCAAAAGGTACAAATTTCAGATCTAAAAATGTCATGAGATACAAGATAAGTCTCTAAAAGTTGTTTAAATACTAAACTAGTAACCTAGGTTTACAGAAAATGAGTAAACTAAGATGGATAGTGCAGAAATCCACTTCTGGGGCCCACTTGGTGTGTGCTGGGGCTGAGACTTAAGCTTCTCACATGCCTGGGCTGTTTCTGGAGTTGAACGCCAAGTTGTAACGTGTTTTTGGCATTCAACTTTGGTTCGTGACGTGTTTCTGGCACTGAACGCCAAACTGCAACATGGAACTGGCGTTGAACGCCAGTTTACGTCGTCTATCTTTGCGCAAAGTATGGACTATTATATATTACTAGAAATCCCTGGATGTCTACTTTCCAACCCAATTGAGAGCGCGCCAATTGGACTCCTGTAGCTCCAAAAAATCCATTCCGAGTGCAGGGAGGTCAGAATCCAACAACATCAGCAGTCCTTTTTTAGCCTAAATCAGATTTTTGCTTAGCTCCCTCAATTTCAGCCAGAAAATACCTGGAATCACAGAAAAACACACAAACTCATAGTAAAGTCCAGAAATATTATTTTTGCTTAAAAACTAATAAAATTCTATTAAAAACTAATTAAAACATGCTAAAATCTACATGAAATTACCCCCAAAAAGCGTATAAAATATCCGCTCATCACAACACCAAACTTAAACTGTTGCTTGTCCTCAAGCAACTAGATAAATAAAATAGGATGAAAAGAAATTAAGAAGCAATATTATCTCAGAGTTTTAAGTGATGCTCAGATTCTAATTAGATGAGCAGGGCTGGTAGCTTTTTGTCTCTAAACAGTTTTGGCATCTCACTTTATCCTTTGAAATTCAGAATGATTGGCATCCATAGGAACTCAGAATTCAGATAGTATTATTGATTCTCTTAGTGTAGTATGTTGATTCTTGAGCACAACTACTTTATGAGTCTTGGACGTGGCCCTAAGCACTTTGTTTTCCAGTATTACCACCGGATACATAAATGCCACAGACACATAATTGGGTGAACCTTTTCAGATTGTGACTTAGCTTTGCTAAAGTCCCAATTAGAGGTGTCCAGAGTTCTTAAGCACACTCTTTTGCCTTGGATCACGACTTTACCACTCAGTCTCAAGCTTTTCACTTGGACCTGCATGCCACAAGCACATGGTTAGGGACAGCTTGATTTAGCCGCTTAGGCTAGGATTTACTTCCTTGGGCCCTCCTATCCACTGATGCTCAAAGCCTTGGATCCTTTTCACCCTTGTCTTTTGGTTTTAAGGGCTATTGGCTTTTTCTTTTTCTTGATCCATTGATTCCTTGTAAATTTTTTTTCACTGCTTTTTCTTGCTTCAAAAATCAAATTCATGATTTTTCAGATCATCAATAATATTTCTCGTGTTTCTCATTCTTTCAAGAGCCAACAATTTTAGCATTCATAAAATTCAAGATAAAAAATATGCACTGTTCAAGCATTCATTCAGAAGACAAAAAGTATTGCCACCACATATAATTAATTATAATTTTTCTTATTAAGAACTCGAAAGATATAAATTACCTCTTTATTCTAAAAATCTACTATTTTATTCATGTTTGATGATGATGAGAAAAATAAATTATAACTTAATTGAAAATAAAATCAAAATAGATATACTAATTACCACTACTCTTATATAACTTCTAAGGTAAATTCCTATAGTAACAACTATCACAGAGTTAAAGCTAAGATTAGAACTCAACAACCTGTATTTTGGGAAGTGGATGTTCCTCTAGTCTGTGGGGTGCTTGCTCCTTCAAGAATTAATTTCTGACACTTCGGTTCCCTCAAGTCACGCCCTTGCTCCTCTTGTTCCCTAAGCAATTTGCAAAGCATGCTATTTTGATTATTCTGTTCTTCCTTTATTTGGTCCATAGCTTCTTGCAACTTGGAAACAGATGCCTCAAAATGCTCCCAGTATTCAAATTGAGGGATTTCTGGGAGGAATTCCTGTGCTTTCCTCTTGATGGGGTCATCCTGCAACTGTTGTTTTTCCATTGATATTTTAGTAATTGGCCACTCAACTGAGATATACTCAGTTATTCCCATCCTCACTCCAGCATCTTTGTAGAGCATAGAAATTAAGCTTGGATAAGCCAATTTGGCATCTTTGGAGTTCTTGTTTGCTATTTTGTAAAGTTCACACGAGATTAGTTGATGAACTTCTACTTCTCTTCCCAACATGATGCAGTGAATCATCACTGCTCTTTTAACAGTGACTTCAGAACGGTTGCTAGTGGGCAATATAGAACGCCCAATGAAGTCCAGCCAACCTCTGGCGACTGGTTTGAGATCTTCTCTCTTGAGTTGAATTGGGATGCCAGTAGTGCTGGTGGTCCACCTGGCTCCAGGGATGCATATATCCTCTAGAATCTTTTCCAAGCCATTGTTTGTTCTCATCATTCTCCTATTAAAGGAGTCTGGGTCATCTTTCAGTTGAGGCAGCTTAAAGATCTCCCTGATTTTGTCAGGGTGGATGTGAACAATCTTTCCTCTGACCAAGGTCCGATAGTCATAGAGGGCAGTTCCAGATATTCTCTGCCTATATGTTTGCCACAGATTAGCATAGAACTCCTGAACCATATTCCTCCCCAATTTTGTTTCAGGATTAGCTAGGATTTCCCAGTTCCTGTTTCAAATTTGCTCTTGGATCTCCGGATATTCATCTTCTTTCAGATCGAACTTGACTTTCGGGATCACTGACCTTAGACCCATTATTTTGTGGTAGTGGTCTGAATGTTCTTTTGTTAAGAACTTCCCTTGATTCCAAAGTGGTTTTGGAATATTCTCTTTTTTGCCTCTTGGAGTGGATTGTTTTCCTTTAGGAGCCATGATCTTAGTGAGTATGTTTTTATGATCACGGATAAACACACCAAACTTAGAGGTTTGCTTGTCCTCAAGCAAAAGAAAAGAAAGGAGAGGGATAGAAGGAGAGCGAATGTCGAATGGTGGATGAGAGAAGGGAGGTCGAATGTGGATTTAAAAGGGAGGGTGGGGTGGGTTTCGAATTTTTTTTTTAAAGATAAGATAGAAGATATGATTTATGAAAGATAATTATGATAAGAAAAAGATATAATTTAAAAATAAAAAGTTGTGAATGATATTTGAAAAAGATAAATCTGAATTTTTATTTTGAAAATGAGAATTTGGAATTGAAAAAGATAAATCTAAAATTTTTGGAATTGAAGGATGAGAATTTGGAACGTGTTTATGCAAGAAATCATGAACTGAAACACAAAAAAATAAAAAATTTGTGAAGAAAAAGAAGGAATTTACCTCCTCCCACCATCCTGGCGTTAAACGCCCAAACGCTGCATGTTTTGGGCGTTTAATGCCCAAACGCTGCTTCTCCTGGCGTTGAACGCCAGGAACTCCTTCGTCACTGGGCGTTTTTCTGAATGCCTAGGACACTGTAAATCTGGCGTTGAACGCCCAGAAGGTGCTTCTTTCTGGCGTTCAACGCCCAGAAGGTGCTTCTTTTGGGCGTTTAACCCCCAAAATAGCTTTTACTGGCGTTTTCGCACCAGTGAGCTTCCGTTTGCTGTTTTTATCTTGTGAATCCTTCTATAACTCCGTGAACTCAAGCAATTGCTATTTTACCTTGAAGATACTTGACATATACCTGTAAAAATTATTTAATTAATAAATAAACTTTGTAAATGGCTAGGTTGCCTCCCAGCAAGTGATTCTTTATTGTCTTTAGCTGGACTATTACTGAGCTTTAATCAAGTCTCAGTCTTGAGCATTCTTGCTCAAAATTGCCTTCAAGATAATGTTTGACTCTCTGTCCATTAACATTGAACTTTTTATTAGAATCATTATCTTAAAGCTCTATATATCCATATGGTGACACACTTGTAATCACATATGGTCCTCTCCACCGAGATTTCAATTTCCCGGGGAATAATCTGAGCCTAGAATTAAATAGCAAAACTTTCTGCCCTAGCTCAAAGACTCTGGATGACAATTTCTTATTATGCCATCTTTTTGCTTTCTCTTTGTAAATTTTTGCATTCTCGAAAGCATTGAGTCTAAATTCCTCTAGCTCATTTAACTGGAGCAATCGTTTTTCTCCAGCTAACTTGGCATCAAGGTTCGGGAATCTGGTTGCCCAGTAGGCCTTATGTTCCAGTTCCACTGGCAAGTGACATGCCTTTCCATACACAAGCTGGTATGGAGAGGTCCCTATAGGGGTTTTGAATGCTGTTTTGTATGCCCACAGAGCATCATCCATGTTTCTTGCCCAATCCCTTCTACGGTTAATCACAGTCCATTCCAGGATTCTTTTAAGTTCTCTATTTGAGACTTCAGCTTGCCCATTTGTCTGTGGATGATATGGAGTTGCCACCCTGTGGCTAACTCCATAACGAACCAAAGCAGAGTAAAGTTGTTTATTGCAGAAATGAGTGACCCATCACTGATTAATACTCTAGGGGTACCAAATCTGCTGAAGATGTGTTTCTAGAGGAATTTTAACACTGTCTTAGTGTCATTAGTGGGTGTTGCAATAGCTTCCACACATTTGGATACATAATCCACTGCCACCAGAATATAAGTTTTTGATTATGATGGTGGGAAAGGCCCCATGAAGTCAATACCCCATACATCAAACAACTCAATCTCCAAGATCCCTTGTTGAGGCATGGCATAACTGTGAGGCAGATTACCAGATCTTTGGCAACTGTCACAATTAAGCACAAACACTCGGGAATCTTTATAGAGAGTAGGCTAGTAGAAGCCACATTGGAGGACTTTTGTGGCTGTTCGCTCACTTCCAAAATGTCCCCCATACTGTGATTCATGGCAGTGCCAGAGGATCTTCTGTGCTTCTTCTTTAAGCACACATCTATGAATTACTCCGTTTGCACATCTCTTGAAGAGATATGGTTCATCCCAAAGATAGTACTTTGCATCTGTGATCAATTTCTTTGATTGCTGCCTACTGTACTCTTTGGGTATGAATCTCACTGCCTTGTAGTTTGCAATGTCTGCAAACCATGGCACTTCCTAGATGGCAAAGAGTTGCTCATCTGGAAAGTTTTCAAAGATCTCAGTAAGAAGGGGGGACGCCCCTTCTACTGGTTCTATTCGGGACAGGTGATCTGCTACTTGGTTATCTGTCCCTTTTCTGTCTCTTATTTCTATATCAAACTCTTGCAGAAGCAACACCCATCTGATGAGCCTGGGTTTTGAATCCTGCTTTGTGAGTAGATATTTAAGAGCAGGATGGTCAGTATACACAATCACTTTTGATCCCACTAAATAGGATCTGAACTTGTCAATGGCATAAACCACTGCAAGTAACTCTTTTTCTGTGGTTGTGTAGTTCTTCTGTGCGTTATTTAGAACACGACTGGCATAATAAATGACGTGCAGAAGCTTGTCATGCCTTTGTCCCAACACTGCACCAATGGCATGGTCACTGGCATCACACATTAATTCAAATGGTAATGTTCAGTCTGGTGCAGAGATGACTGGTGCTGTGACCAGCTTAGCTTTCAGAGTCTCAAACGCCTGCAAACACTCCTGATCAAAGATAAATGGTGTGTCAGCAGCTAGCAGATTACTTAGAGGTTTGGCAATTTTTGAAAAATCCTTTATAAACCTCCTATAGAATCCTGCATGCCTCAGAAAGCTTCTGATTGCCTTAACATTGGCTGATGGTGGTAATTTTTCAATTACCTCTACCTTAGCTTGATCCACCTCTATTCCCTTGTTCAAAATTTTGTGCCCAAGGACAATTCCTTCAGTCACCATAAAGTGACATTTCTCCCAGTTTAAAACTAAGTTAGACTCTTGGCACCTCTTTAGAACAAGTGCTAGATGGTCAAGACAGGAGCTGAATGAGTCTCCAAATACTGAAACGTCATCCATGAAGACTTCCAAAAATTTTTCCACCATATCAGAGAAAATAGAGAGCATGCACCTTTGAAAGGTTGCAGGTGCATTATACAGACCAAATGGCATCCTTCTGTATGCAAATACTCCATATAGGTATGTGAATACTGTTTTCTCTTGATCTTGGGGATCTACTGCAATTTGATTATAACCTGAATATTCATCCAGGAAGCAGTAGTATTCATGACCTGCTAGTCTTTCTAGCATCTGGTCTATAAATGGTAAAGGAAAATGATCCTTTCTGGTAGTTGTTTTGAGCCTTCTATAATCAATACACATATGCCACCCTATAACTGTTCTTGTAGGAACCAGTTTATTTTTTTCATTATGAACCACTGTCATGCCACCCTTCTTAGGGACGACTTGGACAGGGCTTACCCAGGGGCTATCAGAAATAGGATAAATAATCCCAGCCTCTAGTAATTTAGTGACCTCCTTCTGCACCACCTCCTTCATGGCTGGATTCAACCGCCTTTGTGGTTGAACCACTGGCTTAGCGTCACCTTCCAATAAAATCTTGTGCATGCATCTGGCTAGGGTAATGCCCTTAAGATTACTGATGGACCACCCAAGAGCTGTCTTGTGTGTCTTTAGCACTTGAATTAGTGCTTCCTCTTCCTGTGGCTCTAAGGTAGAGCTTATGATTACAGGAAAGGTATCACCTTCTCCCAGAAATGCATATTTTAGGGATGGTGATAATGGTTTGAGCTCGGGCTTAGGAGGTTTCTCCTCTTCCTGAGGGATTTTCAGAGGTTCTATTGTTCTCTCTGATTCCTCCAAATCAGGCTGAACATCTTTAAAGATATCCTCTAGCTCTGATTCAAGACTCTCAGTCATATTGACCTCTTTAAATAGAGAGTCAATAATATCAATGCTCATGCAGTCATTTGGGGTGTCTGGATGCTGCATAGCTTTGACAACATTCAACTTGAACTCATCTTCATTGACTCTCAGGGTTACTTCCCCTTTTTAGACGTCAATAAGGGTTCGGCCAGTTGCTAGGAAAGGTCTTCCTAGAATGAGAGTTGCACTCTTGTGCTCCTCCATTTCCAGCACCACAAAAGTCAGTAGGAAAGGCAAATGGCCCTACCTTGACAATCATGTCTTCAATCACGCCTGATGGGTATTTAATGGAGCCATCAGCAAGTTGGAGACATATCCGGGTTGGTTTGACTTCTTCAGTCAAACCAAGCTTTTTGATAGTAGATGCAGGTATTAGGTTGATACTTGCCCCAAGATCACATAGAGCTTGCTTGGTACAAGTACCTTCTAATGTGCATGGTATCATAAAGCTTCCTGGATCTTTAAGCTTCTCAGGTAAGCTTTTCAGAATGACTGCACTGCATTCTTTAGTGAGGTAAACTTTTTCAGTTTCCCTCCAATCCTTCTTATGACTTAAGAGCTCTTTCATGAACTTAGCATAAGAGGGTATTTGCTCAAGTGCCTCTGCAAACAGAATCTTTATTTCAAGAGTCCTGAGATAGTCTGCAAGCGAGCAAATTGCTTATCCTATTCTGCTTGGCGGAGTTTCTGAGGATAAGGCATTTTGGCTTTGTATTCCTCAACCTTAGTTGCTGCAGATTTATTGCCTACAGATGTGGGTTGAGAAGCCTTTTTAGATGGGTTATTATCAGCACTTGTATGTGTCTGATCCCCTACTGGCATTTGAATGCCAGGGGTGCAAGCTGGAGTGGTATTAGATGCCAACTCCTTACTTGTTTCTGGCGTCTGAACGCCAGAACTGTGCTCCCTTTAGGCGTTCAACGCCAAATCATTGCTTGTTTCTGGCGTTGAACGCCAGGACTGAGGATGGTTTGGGCGTTCAATGCCAGCTTTCCACTCTGGGCTCTTACTGTCCTCAGAGGGATTTTGGTTAGTTTGCTCATTTCTTGGCTTCCTACTGTCTTGAAGTGAGGTTTTTAATGTTTTCCCACTTCTTAATTGAACTGCTTGGGACTCTTCTGTTATTTGTTTTGATAACTGCTCTTATGTTTTCTTCAACTGTGCTTCCATATTGATATTAGCCATTCTTGTTTCTTGTAGTATCTCCTTGAATTCGGCCAGCTGTTTTGTTAGAAAATCCAGTTGCTGATTGAATTCAATAACTTGTTCCACAAAACTGTGTTCAGCAGTTATTATTTTAGCCTCTTTGTTGATGGAAGGTTCACTGTTTAAGTACAGATGCTGATTTCTGGCAACTGTATCAATAAGCTCTTGAGCTTCTTCTATTGTCTTTCTCATGTGTATAGATCCACCAGCTGAATGGTCTAGAGAAATCTGAGCTTTTTCTGTAAGCCCATAGTAGAAGATGTCTAACTGCACCCACTCTGAAAATATTTCAGAGGGGGCATTTTCTTAGCATCTCTCTGTATCTTTCCCAGGCATCATAAAGGGATTCATTATCTCCTTGTTTAAAGCCTTGGATGCTCAGTCTTAGCTGTGTCATCCATTTTGGAGGGAAATAGTGATTCAGGAATTTTTCTGACAGCTGTTTCCATGTCTTTATGCTGTCTTTAGGTTGGTTATTTAACCACCTCTTAGCTTGGTCTTTTACAGCAAATAGAAACAGTAATAATTTGTAGACATCCTGATCTACTTCCTTATCATGTACTGTGTCAGCAATTTGTAAAAATTGTGCCAGAAACTCTGTAGGTTCTTCCTGTGGAAGACCGTAATACTGACAACTTTGCTGCACCATGATAATGAGCTAAGGATTCAACTCAAAATTACTAACTCCAATGGAGGGTATACATATACTACTCCCATATGAAGTAGTAGTGGGGTTAGCATATGACCCAGAGTCCTTCTGGACTGTTTATTTCCACTTAGGTCCATGATAAAGAAAGGGAGATGACTTGGATTTATTTTATTTAATTTTAAAAATGATTTTTGGAATAATAAAATAAAATAAAATAAAAACCGAAATAAAAATAAAATGAAAAATAAAAATAAAAAATGATAAAAATTTGAAAATACTTTATGAAGATTTTCGAAAAAGTGAGGAGAGAGAAAGTGGTTGGGATATTTTCGAAAAAGATATAAATATTAAATATATATATTTTTTTTTCTTTATCTTAAAAGGATAAGATTTGAAAAATTTTGAAATTGAAATCTGAATTCTAAAAAAATTCGAAATTATAGCTTAAAAATAGTTAGAAAAGATAATTTTTTTTTGAATTTTGAATTTTATGATGAAAGAGAAAAACACACCAAAGACACAAGACTTAAAATTTTTAGATCTGATGCTCCTTGTTTTCAAAAATTTTGGAGGGAAAACACCAAGGAACACCAAACTTAAAATTTTAAGATCAAAACACAAAGAAGACTCAAGAACACTTTGAAGATTCACAAGAACAACAAGAACAAAAGAAAGAACACCAAACTTAAAATTTTTAGGAAACTTCAATAAAATTTTCGAAAATTATAAAAAGACTAACAATAAAACACCAAACTTAAAGTTTGGCACAAGATTCAATCAAAGAAAAATTATTTTTGAAAAAGATTTTAAACAGAAGATACCCAATTACCAAGAACATAGACCAACGCTCTAGCCAATTGGGCAGTAAAGGTAACACTTGTTTTGAAGAGGTATTTTCACTAACTAAAAATAAATTCCTTTTTGAAGACTAATGCTTTGGAAAAGCACAAGAAAAACAAGAAAAGACACAGAACAAGAAAAACTAAAGATCAAACATGAAAAATAAACAAGAACAACTTGAAGATCAAAGAACACAACTTCGAAAATTTAAAAGGAAAATATAAAATATGCAATTGACACCAAACTTAGAACAAGACACTAAACCCACGAAAAAATTAAAAATTGATAAAGAAAAAATAATATTTAAAAAAAATTGAAAAGAAATTAAAGGACTTAAATTTAATGACTCTATAGCAACAATACTCTATTCCTAATCTAAGTAACAAAATAAACCTTTAGTTGTTCAAAGTCAAACAATCTCCGGCAACGGCGCCAAAAACTTGGTGCACGAAATTGCAATCACACCTTTGCAATCCGCACAACTAACCAGCAAGTGCACTGGGTCGTCCAAGTAATACCTTACGTGAGTAAGGGTCGAATCCCATAAAAGAGCGCGAAATAATTACTTATTGTGCAATAATGGAGAATATGTTGGATTTTTGGAGATGCTTTGTCTTCTGAATCTCTGCAACATACTACTTTCTTACTTTCAGAAATTGCAAGGCTCCTTCCATGGCAAGCTGTATGTAGGGTCTCACCATTGTCAATGGCTACTTCCCACCCTCTCAGTGAAAATGGTCCAAATGCTCTGTCACAGCACGACTAATCATCTGTTGGTTCTCAATCATGTTAGAATAGAATCCATTGATTCTTTTGTGTTTGTCATCACGCCCAACAATCGCGAGTTTAAAGCTCATCACAGTCATTCAATCCTTGAATCCTACTCGGAATACCACAGACAAGGTTTAGACTTTTCGGATTCTTATGAATGCCGCCACCAATTCTAGCTTATACCACGAAGATTCTGATTAAGGAATCTAAGAGATACTCATTCAATCTAATGTAGAACGGAAGTGGTTGTTAGGCACACGTTCATGGATTGAGGAAGGTGATGAGTGTCACGGATCATCACCTTCTTCATAGTGAGGCACAAATGAACATCTTAGATAGGAACAAACGTGTTTGAATAGAAAACAGAAATAATTGCATTAATTCATCGAGACGCTGCAGAGCTCCTCACCCCCAACAATGGGGTTTAGAGACTCATGCTGCCAAAAGGTACAAATTTCAGATCTAAAAATGTCATGAGATACAAAATAAGTCTCTAAAAGTTGTTTAAATACTAAACTAGTAACCTAGGTTTACAGAAAATGAGTAAACTAAGATAATTGGTGCAGAAATCCACTTCTGGGGCCCACTTGGTGTGTGCTGGGGCTGAGACTTAAGCTTCTCACGTGCCTGGGTTGTTTGTGGAGTTGAACGCCAAGTTGTAACGTGTTTTTGGCATTCAACTTTGGTTCGTGACGTGTTTCTGGCGCTGAACGCCAAACTGCAACATGGAACTGGCGTTGAACGCCAGTTTATGTCGTCTATCTTCGCACAAAGTATGGACTATTATATATTGATGGAAAGCCCTGGATGTCTACTTTCCAACCCAATTGAAAGCCCACCAATTGGACTCCTGTAGCTCCAAAAAATCCATTCCGAGTGCAGGGAGGTTAGAATCCAACAACATCAGTAGTCCTTTTTCAGCCTAAATCAGATTTTTGCTCAGCTCCCTCAATTTCAGCTAGAAAAGACCTAGAATCACAGAAAAACACACAAACTCATAGTAAAGTCCAGAAATATGATTTTTGCCTAAAAACTAATAAAATTCTATTAAAAACTAATTAAAACATGCTAAAATCTACATGAAATTACCCCCAAAAAGTGTATAAAATATCCGCTCATCAGCGTGTCCGCAAACAGCGCGGCAATCGGAGCTCTAGATCAAAAGTTATGGTGGTTTGAAGATCAACCAAGGGAGAGAACTTGAGAGAGTGTTCTTCCCTCCATGGCCTCTATTTTCAGCGTGTGAGTGTCTCAAATAAGGAGAGAGACTGCTGAAGACTAGGGTTTTGGTTTAGTTTAGTTGGGCCAAGGGCCCACTTTGGGTCCGGTTGGCCCGGTTTGGCCCGTTCGGTCCAATCTTGGTCCGAATTCCACAAAATTGGTACCAAAATTCTCGTCTTAATCTCGTCTATCATATTAAGCCATAAAAATCACATTTTTGGCTTTCTAGAATAAATTTTCATTTATGAGTTAATTAGCCATTAATTAACCGGGTCTTACATTCTACCCACCTAATTAGGAATTTTGCCCACAAAATTCAAATTCAATTACCTGAGAATAAGTGCAGATAATCCGTTCGTATCTCGGACTCAAGTTTCCAAGTGTGTTCCTCAACACCGCCTCGACTCCATGCCACTTTGACCAATGAAACCTCTTTTCCATGCAACCGTTTGATACTAGTATCATCAATTCTAACTGGAGCCACTGGAAGCGTCAAATCTTCTCTTAACTGAACCGATTCGGGTTCCAACACATGGCTAGCATCAGGAGTGTACTTTCGAAGCTGCGACACGTAAAATACGTCGTGCAGGTTCGAAAGATGAGGAGGTAGAGCCATCCGATACGCTACCGGTCCAATCCTCTCCAGGATCTGAAATGGACCAATGTATCGAGAATTTAACTTCTTCACTTTAATCGTCCTACCTACTCCTGTAGTTGGAGTAACCTTAAGGAAAACATGATCTCCTTCCTCAAATTCCAAGGGTTTCTGCCTCTGATCGGCGTAACTCTTCTGGCGACTCTGCGCCGTAAGCATCCTATCTCAGATTTTCTTGACTTGTTTAGTGGTCTCAGCTATCATTTTTGGCCCCAACAAACCTTTCTCTCCTGCTTCATACCAACATAACAGAGATTGACATTTCCTCCATCCAAGGCCTCATACAGAGCCATTCCGATGCTTGCATGATAACTATTATTATATGCAAACTCCACTAACGGCATATACCGATCCCAACTTGCCAGTTGGTCCAAAACACAAGCTCTTAACATATCCTCTAGTGTTTAGATCGTCCTCTCGGATTGACCATCTGTTTGAGGATGGTAAGCTGTACTCAAGCTTAATCGGGTTCCAAAAGCTTTCTGAATTGCACCCTAGAACCTCAAAGTGAAACGAGGATCTCTATCCAAGATTATAGTAGCAGGTACACCATGAAGTCTCACAATCTTCTTTATGTATAACCGTGCTAGCTCCTCAAGGGTGTAAGTCATCCGAATGGGTAAAAAGTGAGCTGACTTCGTCAGTCGGTCCACAATCACCCAGATAGCATCAAAACCAGCCCTAGTCCTTGGCAATCCCGACATAAAGTCCATTGCAATACTTTCCCACTTCCATTGCGGAACCTCTAAAAGTTGCAACATACTGGAAGGTCTTTGATGTTCAATCTTTACCTTTTGACAAGTTAAGCACTTTGAAACATATTCCGCCACATCATTCTTCATACTCGGCCACCAAAACATCACCTTTAAATCATGGTACATCTTAGTACTTCCCGGGTAAATGGAGAATCCGCTTTTGTGTTCCTCCATTAAGATATCTTGCATTAAAGTGCCAACATTCGGCACAATGATCCTACCCTTGAATCTCCATAACCCATCTTTTTCTTCCGACACTCTCCACTGTTTCCCTTGCTCAATAGCCGGTAACACCTTCCATAACGCTTCATCATTTTCATGGGCCTTTAGGAGTTCGGACTTAAAGTCACTTGAAATTTCTAATCGGCTCAAACACAAGGTTCCAGATACTTCTCGAGCACTAATTTTCAGACTCTCGAATCCCTTGAGCATCTTTTCCTCTTGAAGCATCATCCAAGCCGCATATAACGACTTCCCACTTAACGCATCCGCCACTACATTTGCCTTTCCCAGATGGTAATTCAACTCAAAGTCGTTGTCCTTCAATAATTCCATCCACCTCCTCTGCCTCATATTAAGCTCTTTCTGATCAAAGAGATATTTCAAACTCTTGTGATCGGAGAAGACTTGGAACTTAACCCCATAGAGATAATGCCTCCACATCTTCAAGGCAAACACAACCACAGCGAGTTCCAAATCGTGCGTAGGGTAACTAACCTCATGAGGTCTCAACTGTCGCGAGGCATACGCCACCACATTATGATGCTGCATCAGCACGCACCCTAGACCCTTTAATAAGGCATCACAGTACACCTCAAAAGGCTCGTTCAGCTTAGGTAACACTAACACAGGTGCATTGGTCAACTTTTTCTTCAATGCCTGAAAGCTCTCCTCGCACTTAGGAGTCCAAACAAACGAAGTGTCTTTGTGGGTTAACTTTGTCAACGGCAAAGCTAATTGCAAAAAGCCTTTGATGAACCTTCGGTAATAGCCAGCTAAGCCCAGAAAACTCGTTATCTCAGTTACGGTGGTTGGTTGCTTCCAATCCATCACAGCCTCCACCTTAGCTGGATCTACGGTTATTCACTTCTTACTCACCACGTGACCCAAAAACTTTACCTCACTCTTCTAAAACTCACACTTAGACAGTTTCACATAGAGTTTCTTCTCCTTTAGAATCTGCAACACGGTCCTTAAGTGTTCTGCATGCTCTTCTTCAGTTTTGGAGTAAATCAGTATGTCGTCAATGAAGACAACAACGAATTTATCCAGAAACAGACGGAACACTCTGTTCATATAATCCATGAACACTGCTGGAGCATTTGTCAACCTAAAAGACATTACAGTGTACTCGTAATGACCATAACAAGCCCTAAAAGTGGTCTTAGGGATATCCTCACCCCTCACCCTTATCTGGTGATAACTGGATCGCAAATCGATCTTGGAGAAAACCCCAGCTCCTTGTAACTAATCCATGAGATCATCAATTCTCGGCAATAGGTACTTATTCTTTATTGTGACCTTGTTCAGCTGCCTGTAATCCACACAGAGCCGCATACTCTCATCTTTCTTCTTTACCAGTAGCACTGACGCACCCCACGCAGAGACACTTGGTCGTATAAAATTATTACCCAACAAGTCCTCTAACTGTGACTTTAGCTCGGCCATCTTTAATGGTGACATTCTATAAGGAGCACTTGAGATTGGTCCCACCCTAGGCACCGATTCAATAGCAAACTCAACCTCTCGGTTAGGTGGAAATTCATTAATGTCATTGGAAAATACTTCTAGAAACTCACACACAACCAGAATCTGATCCAACCTTTGATCATCTCCCGAAACACCCGCAGTTAACAACAGGATACCCTAACATTTGATTCCAGAACAGTTCACCATCATCGAATTCAAGTAATAATTATTCACCACGATCGGCCCTTCTGTATCTTCCGGCATAAAGTACACCGACTTTGTAGAACAATCAAGCAGGACATGGTTCTCAGATAACCAGTCCAATCCCAAGGTAAGATCAAGACCGATCATCGGCAAGCAGATCAAATTATGGACAAAATCACGCTGCTTGAACCTAAACAAAACTTTCGGGCATCCTAGCCTAGTTACCATGGCTTCATGGGTAGCATTATACACTTTTAGGTCATAACCTAAGGTTACGATCTTCAATCCTAACTCATGGGCTTTCTCAAATGCAATGAATGAATGCGATGCTCCCGAATCAAATAAAGCATTTAAAGTTTGACCAATCATCTCACAGTTACCTCGAATGAGTGTTTCGGATCGATTGGCACCTATAGCTGAGGTGGTGAACACCCGACCAGTCTGTTAAGCTTTCCCAGCACCTTGTTTCTGTTTTTCTAGACAGTTTGAGACCTTATGTCCCGCCTTACCACAGTAATAGCACAAACCCCATCCGGCCATGCACGGGGCTCCCAGATGGTGACTTCCACACCTAGCACAAGCTTGCTCATTTTGTGGCTGCTTCCCAAACCTTTTTCCTTGGGAGTTGTTGTTGTTGGGCCTTTTGAAAGAACTTCCTCACTTGAAAAGCAGACCTCTAGGTGCAAAGCTCTTCCTTCAGTTCTGTGGGAATGGTCCCTTGTGACTTCCTCTCTCAGCGGCTGCCTTCTTCACACACTCCTCAGCAACCCTACACTTGTTTACCACCACAGAGAAACTTCTGACCTCTATTGGTCCCTAAGCTCTATTTCTATCGTTGCCACGATTGTTCATCCATTTCCCAAGAGCTTCAGCAGTGGCTTGCATCGCAGCAGCCATGTTCTCCAACGCAGTCATAAGGTTCACCGGGTCATTAGGGTTAACCTCCGGTGCACGAGCATTAGTACGACCTCTACTACAGCCTCTACCATGGCCTCTACCGCATCCATGAGGCGCCATCTGGTTCCTATACACACCAAATAATCGATATTAAGTTGATCAGTCTCAATATCAGAAGTTTAGTGCTTCAAGTTCCAAATGCATGCTCATGAATGTTTATGCCAATTATATCAAGTAGATATACTAATGGCACATAGCACACATACAGAGAATGCACAGAAGCATAGTCAGTCCCTCCCTTAGGCTCTATAGGAACGAACTACTCTGATACCATAATGTAACACCTACCATGCAGAGTCTTATGCTTAAGTCATAATTTAGAGATGGCAAGGTATTACGACCTCTAAAATAAAAATTTAGTACGTATAGTAGTATGAATGATTAATTATAACTAGGAGCCTTTGTAGAAAAAGGGGTAAATAAAAATTGCAACTCGAAAGCGCAACACTCCAATCGACAATGTAACGTACGAAGGATAAGCCAACGCAAGATTATATATATACAGAGGAGTGCCAAAAATAGGAATATTGAAGAGAGAACTTTTGCGTGGTCTAGAATTCAGAATAAATTCCCATTGCAAGTATAGCTTCTAAACTAACAAAAGTCCTTTCTTACAAACATTTTGGTTGTCACAAGTAACAAACCCCTAAATAAATTGATAACCGAAGTATTCAAACCTCGGGTCGTCTTCTCAAGGAATTGCAGGGAGGTGTTCTTATTATTGGTTATGAGTTTTGTAAATTGGTGGTTTTGGAGTTTGGGAAATGGGCACAGATATAAAGGAAAATAAATTAATAATTATAAAATCTCTTGGCAAGGTATGAGAACTGGAAGTCCTATCTCAGTTATCCTTATCAATTGTGAAGAGAATTGGATTTTTCTCCCACTTTGTTAACCTCTAACTATGAAGGTAAGTTAAGTGATGAATTAATTTTGATTCCTCAGGTCCTAGTCTTTCCTTGGGAAAGGCTAGAGTTATTGGAACTCGAATTAATTCTTGAAGAATTCCAATTTTCAGTCAACAATGAGTTTGACAATTCAAGAGTTACCAATTAATCAACCAAAGCCAAGAATGTAGAAAGCTAAATTAAAATCATATATCTGAAAACGTCTCAATAATGTGTATTAAATAAGAAAATTAATCCTAACATGAAAAGTTCATAAGCCAATTGGGTAACACAAATCAGATACAAATGAAAGCATCAGAGTAAATGAAAGTAGAAGAGAAACATAAATTATTGAACCTGGTATGAAGAAACAATCCTAATCCTAATAGATATCCTAATCCTAAATCCTAAGAGAGAGGAGAGAACCTCTCTCTCTAAAAACTACATCTAATCTGTAAAAAAAAGTGTATTATGAATGTGTGATCATGAATTAATGGATTCCCCCACTTTATAGCCTCTAATCTTTGTTTTCTGGGCCGAAAATTGGGTCAGAAACAGCCCAAAAATCGCTGTTTACGAATTTAGCTACGCTGGTTTTTCGTCACTGCGACGTGTCCGCGTGGATCATGCATTCGTGTCACCTAGCGGTATGGCCACTATGGTTAATTATATATCAAATCGAAGCCCCGGACGTTAGCTTTCCAACGCAACTGGGACCGCATTATTTGAACCTCGGTAACTCAAGTTATGATCATTTTAGTGCGAGAAGGTCAGGATGACAGCTTTGCAGTTCCTTCAACTTCTTGTATTCCTTCCACTTTTGCATGCTTCCTTTCCATCCTCTAAGCCATTCCTGTCCTGTAATCTCTGAAAACACTTAACACACATATCAAGGCATCTAATGGTAATAAGAGAGGATTGAAGTTAGTAATTTAAAGGTCAAAGAATCATGTTTTCAATCATAGCACAAAATCAGGAAGGAAAACGTAAAACATGCGAATAGTATGAATAAGTGGGTGAAGAGTTGATAAAAACCACTCTATTGAGCACAAGATAAACCATGAAATAGTGGTTTATCAACCTCCCCACACTTAAACATTAGCATGTCCTCATGCTAAGCTCAAGAGAAGCTATAAAAGTGAAGAGGAATGGTAGAATGCATGAAATGCAACCTATGAATGTAACTACATGCTAAATGCTTTTACTTACTTGGTTAAGAGTAAATAAGTTCTTCAAGACAAAATTAATTCAAATCATACAATAAAAAGCAAGTAAACTTGTAAGAAGATAGCTCACGAAAGCAGGGGACATAGAATCAAGCATTGAACCCTCACTGGTAGTGTATATGCACTCTAATCTCTCAAGTGTATAGGGTAATTCACTCTACTCTTCTCTAATCATGCTTTCTAAACCTTGTTCTTCATCTAACCAATCAACAAGTATTTAATGTACCAATACAAACATCATGAGGTCTTTTTCAAGGTTGTAATGGGGCTAAGGTAAGGGTGAAGACATATGTATGGCCAAGTGAGCTATAATATGAATCTTTAATTAACGTAAACTTCCACCTAACATACGTATACTCTATATAATTCTAATTCATGCCTAGCTACCCATAATTTTCCCACTTTTGCATATTTCACATACTCATGTATCAACTTTTCTCTTAACTTGTATCACGTATGCATTGATTTTTCATTAGACTTAACATTGGGGTAATTTTGTCCCCTTATTTATTTATTTATTTATTTATTGAATATATATTTTTTTTCTCTCTCTTTTTTTTCTTTTTTTTTGAAAAGTAAAAACTGAAATATCATATCAATGCATATGAAATTTTTGATTTTCTGTTTTTCATGAGTAGGTTCCCAAATTTCTCAATCTTCAAAATTAGCAACATGATACATTCCCTTTATTAACCCATGTTCCCACAGTTTTCCCACACTTAGTTGATACATAATCTTTATCTTAAGCTAACCAAAGATTCAATTGGGATATTTAATTTGTTTTTCTGCTTAAGGCTAGTGATGTGGTTATAGAACAGAAGGGGATTAAAAAGTTCAAAGTGGCTAACAAAGGTAATTTAAAGGGTAGGCTTATTTGGGATAAGTGAGCTAAAATAAATAATGACCTCAATCATATGCAAGCATGTAAATACACTAAATAATGGACATATAGAATGAAACAAAGTAAAGATTGCAATCATAGAGAAGAAAACACACAAGAATAAAATATTTATGGTTAAACAATGTAACCATGTAAATAAGCTCAAGGTCTTACAGGTTGTGTGTTCTAACTTTTAACTATGTTCCAAATACAACTTCTAAACAAGTTTAACACAAATTTTTCAATTTAAATTAGTGAAATACTATAAAAATTTCTTGAAAAAGAAAATATTACTTCAACCAAGTAGTAACTAAATGCATAAAATCAAACAAACATGCAATCAAATATGCAAATGCAGCAATGAACAAGCAAAGAAAATAGAATATTGGTGTTGAGAAGAGAATAACTAACCCGTGGAGATCGGTATCGACCTCCCCACACTTAAAGATTGCACTGTCCTCGGTGCATGCAAAGATGTGCAGGTGGCGGGGGATGTGGTTCCTCAGCTGTTGCTCGTTGTAGAGGCGTTCTCTTTACCCGTTCTGGTGGCCAGCCTGAAAAAGGGAGAAGAGAAAAGGACATAAAGTTAAAGGGATAGAGCAAAGAGGAGGGTGGTACGAGTGATAATCATGCCAAGTAAGGAAAATAGTGAATGAAAGACATGGTCGCGATTCCATGTGATCAGTTCATCAATGAAAATATAGCAAGGCATGGGGAGTATTGGATGCAAGATGTTTATTAGCATGCCGGCAAGGGCATGAGTAGCATAGATCAAGTATCAAAGATTAAAAATGTATTATTACTCATAACAAACCGACAATCACGTTTGTATTGACAATTATAATTAAAAATAAAATGTGGAAAGGGTTTTGTGAAAAATAGGCATTATAGTAGTAGGATAATAATAAAGTAGTGCATGATGCTATACGGGCTTTTTCACAAACACATAGCATGCATGGTAAATAAGTTATTGAAAGTATTCAGTTGAGCATGCAAGCAACCTTAAAAAAAATTATATAATTGACAAACAATTCTTTGAATAATCCACAAGTAAAATAAATAAATTTCTAACACCAATGAAAATAATGCAATGAATGAAACTATGCAAATAAATTAAATGAGAGTGAAAAGGGATGAGAAGAAGAAAGTAAGAAAAGGAAGAAGAAAGAAGAAAAGAAATAAGAAGGGAAGAAAAGAATTAGATATAGGAAAGAAAAGATAAGATATTTGGCTGCTCTGGATAAGTTGTGCGGCGCAAGCGACGCGGACGCGTGGGGGACGCGGTCGCGCGACTTGCGCTTAAATTAATCGACGCGGTCGCGTCGGTCACGCGGACGCGTGACCCATTTTGTGCTACTGGCGCGAGGGCAGTCTCGCGTTCGCACAACTCTTTGTTCAAAATTCATTATTGCCAAATTCCAGGGTGACGCGGTCGCGTGGTCGACGCGATCGCGTGAGTGGCCATTATAGAGATCTAACGCGGACGCGTTAGCCATACGTCCGCGTGGTAAGGCTTGTGCTTCTAGCACGAGTCCAGCCACGATCCAGCTCAACTTTCGGCCATACACCCTTTTTACGTCGATTTACAGGGCACGCGTTTGCGTGGGTGACGCGGACGCGTGGGAGGCATTTTTCCCACATGACGCGGACGCGTCAGCAACGCGGTCGCGTGGGTCAAATTTGTGCCAAAGGCACGCCTCTAGCCACGCTCTCGCGTGACTCTCTGTTCACTTTTCGTTTCTCCCTAAAGCACCTGCGACGCAGACGCGTCAGCGACGCTGTCGCATCGCGTGCAAATTTTTTGTTTTATAATGCAGTATGCAGAATGCAATGCTTAATATGAATGCTATGCAAGTATGCATGATTCCAGGTTCAATCAAAACTCAAAAACAAACAAAACAAACTAGAATTAAAACTGAAAAGGGAACGATCATACCATGGTGGGTTGTCTCCCACCTAGCACTTTTAGTTAAAGTCCTTAAGTTGGACATTTGGCGAACTCCTTGTCATGGTGGCTTATGCTTGAACTCATCTTGAAACTTCCACCAATGCTTGGTCTTCCAATAAGCTCTATCCATACTAAGTAAATTCCTCAAGCTTTGATGGAGTTCTTCATAAGCTTTGAGTTCCCAAAATTGATCCTCATATATTACTGGATCCCAAATCTTGTTTCTACACCCATCTTCAAGTTGATTCTCATTATTCCATCCAGGTGGCAAGCAGTCTGAATTCTCACTAAAGCGGCCAAACAACTTCTTAGACCCATTCAGTTGAGCTGTACATCAACCTTTGCGTTTAAACTTAAAGCTTCCAACCATAATGAACCTTGCAGGACAATTCTTACCACTGACCATCTTCCGCTTACTCTTAATGCCAAAAAGAGCTTTAAGCTGACCATCCGTCTCTAGTAGCCCATATTCAAGTGGGAAAGTAAAGGATAAGGATAGGAATTTTACCCACTTGAATGTTGTGTTGGACGGTAATGGTCTTGGGAGAGATATTTCTAATGAATTTTCAAGCTCCACTCCCTTGTGCTCTTCTCTGACAACTTCCACCTTTTTGTAAGCTTCTTCAATTTCAACCTCTTCCTCTTGGTGGTTTTCTTCCAATTCAACTTCTTCTTCATTGTTTACTAAGGGCATGGGAGGTTGTGCTTCTTCTTCTTTAAACTCCATCTCTTGATGAACCTCTTCCAAGTCTTCAACCATGATGTTCCTTGGAGGTTGTACATCCTCCTCAACATTAATTTCAAGCATCTTGGAAGGAGGCTTTATGAATGGACTTTCCAATGGAGGTTCAGCATCTCCTAAGTCTTCAACCACTTCTTCTTCTTTAATAATTCTAGCTTCCTCCACTTGTTCCAGTACAAATTCATGCTCCTTACTATCCACCGGAGTTTCTAATGTCTCCTTCATGCTACATTCTTCATTAGATTGTCCACATGAAGCCATGGGGGTTCCTTGAGTGTTCGAACGTCGGGAAGCTAATTGATTTATCGCTTGATTCAATTGATGAAGGGTTGCGTGAAATTGATCCACTGTTTCCTGGAAATGATCCCTTAACTCTTGTTCCTCCTTGATGATTACCTTTCCATGACAACTCCCTTCAATTGCTCCTTCATCTTCAAGGGTCTCTCCTACCTTCACCTTTAGTGCCTCCTCTAGCTCTTTATGAAGTATGGATTCGCGAAGACGATTCTCTCTCTCTTGTTCCATATCAATAGCATAAAAAAAATTAGTGCAGAAACTCAAATAAAAAGAAAAAAAAATAAAGACTCAATTGAAAAAAAATTAGTACAAAAACCTAATTAAAAAAAATATAGAAACTTAATTAAAAAAATTGTAAAATTATAAAAACCAACAGAATAATCAAACCTATTATAAACCCAAATCTCCGTGAAGAAAATCCAACCGCTTTCAACAGTAAATCTTAAACATTAGCCGTAAGATTATAGATGTAGAGAATTACCTCCGCAAATTATAAAACGAATACATAAATTAAATAAATATAAAGGATTATGTGAGAATGGAAGAATTAAATAGATGATTATATACGTAAAAATAAAGTAAAACAAATAAGAAGATAAATCGACTGTTAAACAAGTATACGACAGAATAAATTATATTATATCACAAAAGACAAACATAGTTTAATTCTCGTTAAAAAAAATTAGTGGACATCAACAAAAATGGTTCCGTTAGAAAACCAATGAAATGAGTAGTTAACTAAAACTACTTGGTTGAAAAATAAGAAGTCTGTTATAAAAAAAATAATTACCTTTTATTTTAATTTTTTAAATTTTAAAATTAAAATATAAGTTTTAATAATTAAAATAGAAATTAAATCAAATTTTGATAAATAAAATAAAAATTTTACTTAATTTTATAATTATCGAATAATTTTCTATATTTAAATTATAAAACTTAATAGTTATAAAAGAATAAGAATTTTATATGATAGAATTTAAATAATTGAGATTTCGAATTTTAATACTTTAATTTTTATAAACAAAGAAAATTAATTATATTATCTCTACTTTTAAATTAGAATACTTGATTGAAAGTCAATTAGCAAATTGATAATTAAATAATATTTTTAAAGTAGTTTTTACGAGAAAGCCTAGAAAACAGATGGAACTTGACCCAAAAATGGTAGAAATCTTTAAAAAGGTTGAGGTAAATGTTCCCCTTTTTGATGTTATTCAGCAAGTACCTAAATATGCGAAGTTTCTAAAGGATTTGTGCATACATAAGGATAAGATTAATGAATTAGAAACTATTCCTTTAGGTAGTTCTATATCTGCATTGATGGGGGAAATACCTGAAAAATACAGTGATCCAGGTCCATGCATGGTTAACTGTACCATTGGGGATGTAATATTTTCTGACTGCATGTGTGATCTAGGAGCGTGCGTGAGTATTATGCCTTTGTCTATATATAATGCCTTGATGCTCCCTCCTTTAAAAAGGTCGGTAGCTCATTTTGTGTTAGCAGAGAAAAACATTATTACAGTGGTTGGAATTGCCGAGGACGTACTAGTAAGCATTAAGGGGCTCACATTTTCCATTGACTTCTATATCTTGGAGATGCCCCAAAATGACTCAGGAAAGTCATCATCCATCTTGCTCAGAAGACCATTCCTGAAGACCTCAAAGTTCAAGTTAGATGCATTCTTAGGAACCTATTCTTTTGAGATAGACGGCTGAGCAGTGAGCTTCAATCTAGGAATGAGGCTATGAAGCATCCTCCGAAAGACCATTCCATCTTCCAGTGTGACATCATTGATGAGACAGTGGCTGCAGTTCACCAAGAAGCAGTAGAAGAGATGCACATGGAGCAAGGTCCAAGTGTGGGGAACCCCTCTTAACACAATGAGGACATTATGCGATCATCACTGGCTCTAGACGATCCAGTGCCCAGTCAAGAGCAGAAATTGGAGTTAAAGCCCCTTCCTCCCCACCTCAAGTATGTTTACCTTGAGGACAATTAGAAGATCCCAATTATCATTGCAAGGGAACTCACAACCCAACAGGAGGAGCAGTTGCTTAGCGTGGTGAGAAGACACAAGAAAGCAATTGGGTGGAGCTTGGCGGATATAATAGGCATCAGCCCTCTAGTTTGTGAGCACAAAATATTTCTAGAAGAGGGAATAAGGCCTGTTCGTCAAACCCAAAGAAGGCTGAATCCAACCATCTTGGAGGTTATCAAGAAGGAAGTGACCAGACTACTGGAAGCAGATATCATCTACCCCATCTCAGATAGCGAATGGATCAGCCCAGTGCAAGTGGTGCCCAAGAAGTCTGGAGTCACAAAAATAAAGAATGGGCAAGGAGAGCTTATAGCAACTAGAGTACAGAACTCTTGGAGGGCGTACATTGACTACAGGCGCCTCAATCAAGCCACTCGTAAGGATCACTATCCCCTACCATTCATTGATCAAATACTGGATCGCCTGTCAGGTAAATCACATTACTGCTTTTTAAATGGTTACATAGGCTATTTTCAGATTCATACAACTCCTGAAGATAAGGAAAAGACTACTTTTACAGGTCCCTTTGGAACTTATGCTTACAAGAGAATGCCTTTTGGATTATGCAATACACCAGCTACTTTCCAAAGGTGCATGATGAGTGTTTTCTCTAATCTTATTGAGAATTGTATTGATGTTTTTATGGATGATTTTAGCGTACATGGTGATTCCTTTAGCCTTTGCTTGGATAGTTTATCTAGAGTATTAGACAGGTGTGTTAGATCAAACCTTGTTTTGAATTTTGAAAAGTGTCATTTTATGGTCAAACAAGGTATTATTCTAGGACATGTTGTCTCTAATACTGGTATTTCTGTAGATCCAGAAAAGGTAAATGTCATTTATAGTCTGCCTTACCCCTCCTCCATGAGGGAAGTCCGTTCGTTTCTTGGTCATGCAGGGTTTTATCGGAGATTTATCAAAGACTTCAGTAAGGTAGCTTTACCTCTATCTAGACTGCTACAGAAGGATGTTGAATTTGAGCTGAGTGAGGACTGTATGGAAGCATTTGATAAGCTGAAGATCGCCCTGACTCAAGCTCCAATAGTGAGAGGACCAGACTAGAGCCAGCCCTTTGAGATTATGTAAGGATCCTTTTGTAATTGCATATGCTTCCAAGACCTTAGTCACTGCCCAGTCTAATTATGCTACCACTGAAAAGAGCTTTTAGCTATTGTTTTTGCTATGGATAAATTCCGAGCCTATTTACTTGGCACTAAAGTGGTAGTGTACTCAGACCATGCAGCTCTCAAATATTTGTTAGCTAAAAAGGAGTCCAAACCAAGGCTGATACGTTGGATACTGTTACTGCAAGAATTTGATTTAGAAATTAAAGATAGGAGTGGTTCTTAGAATTTAGTGGCGGACCACTTGAGTCGCCTTGAGCACATCAAGCAGGACTCCACTCCTATCAATTATTCTTTTCCATTTGATAGCTTGCATGCAATATCTGAAGTAGTTCCTTGGTATACACCAGTGGCTAATTATCTAGTTAGTCATACATTCCCCCCCCCCAATTTTACTAAGCATCAGAGGGACAAGCTGAAAAGCGAGTCCAAATATTATATTTGGGATGATCCATATTTATGGAGGTATGGTGCTGACCAGATAATTAGAAGATGTGTGCCTCAATCAGAATTCCAGTCCATTTTAAAGGCCTGCCACTCCTCTGAGAGTGGTAGACATTTTGGCCTTCAAAGAACAGCTAGAAAAATTTTGGACTGTGGATTCTGGTGGCCTACTCTTTTTAAAGATATTGCTACCTTCTGTAAATCTTGTTCCCCATGCCAGAGGTTTGGTAATATATCTAAGAGGGATGGGATGCCCCAACAAATTATGATGTTCTGTGAGATTTTTTATGTTTGGGGTATTGACTTCATGGGTCCATTTTCCAACTCTAGCGATTTCTTATATATATTGTTAGCTGTAGATTATGTTTCCAAATGGGTGGAAGCAATTCTCACCCATACTGATGATTCTAACACTGTTGTCTCCTTTGTTAGAAACCATATTATTTGTCGCTTTGGATCACCACGAGCAATCGTGAGTGATCAAGGCACCCATTTTTGTAACAGGAGATTGACCGCTCTACTGAAGAAGCATGGCATTATTCACAAGGTAGCCACTGTTTACCACCCGCAGACTAACGGACAAGCAGAGGTGTCTAACAGAGAGATAAAGCGCATCCTGGAGAAGATAGTCAAGCCTCATAGGAAGGACTAGAGCACCAGGCTACAAGATGCACTTTGGGCATATCGGACAGTATACAAGACATCTATAGGGATGAGCCCCTTCAGCTTAGTTTATGGAAAAGCCTGTCACCTCCCAGTGGAGATAGAGCACAAGGCATTCTGGGAGGTACGAGAAGTTAACATGGGATTTGAGAGGGCCGGAGCTGAAAGGAAGATGCAACTACAGGAATTAGAGAACCTTCACCTAGAAGCGTATGATAACTCCAGGCTATACAAAGAGAAGATGAAGGCTGTGCATGACAAGCACATTAAAAGGAGAGAGTTCAGACCAGGGGAATTAGTTCTCCTTTACAACTCCAGACTGAGGCTCATGCCAGGCAAGCTGAGATCCAGATGGGAAGGTCCCTATAGAGTAGAGAAGACAGAGCCATACGGAGTCTTTCACTTAAGTCACCTATTAAGCTCCAAATTTATCAAGGTTAATGGATATAGCCTTAAGCTATATCATGGTGAGACGATGAAGAAAAGCAAGGAGCTGGAGATCTTCCTCTTGGAGGATCCACCCATAGTGGAAGACTGAGCTAGTGGACTGTCCAACTTAAGGACGTTAAAGAAAAGTGCTGGGTGGGAGACAACCCACCATGGTATGATCGTTCCTCTTTTCTTAGTTTTTATTTTTAGTGATTCTTCTCCTTCTTTCTGCATATAGTATGCACTTGCATCTGCATATAAGAAAATGGCAGAAAGTTACATGGGAGCAGGGCAGAAAGTGTGCCAATCGCATAAGCATCACCATACGTACGCGTCCCCCACGCGTACGCGTCATCTGAGAATTTGGCATGCCATGCGTACACGTCAATGACGCGCATGCGAGAACTTGCGAATTCGACGTAAAAGGTGTAGTGGCCGAAACTTTGGCTGGCTTTGTGCTAGCACTATGCCCAAGGCACAAAATGCATCACGCGTACGCGTCTACGACGTGTGCGCGTCACTTTCACAATAATCACTTCTACGCGTACGTGTGTTTGATGCGCACGCATCATATTGCATTTTGGCACACATCCCTATTTGAATAGAAGGTTGTGCAAGAGCCACGTTGCCCTCGCGCTAGTAGCACAAACACGGTCACGCGTCTGCGTGGCCGACGCTTACGCGCCACCTCCCTTTGTGCACAACTGGTGCACGGAATTGTGATTCACACTTTTCACAACTCCGGTGCCACAAACCAACAAGTGCACTGGGTCGTCCAAGTAATACCTTACGTGATTAAGGGTCGATCCCATGGAGATTGTCGGCTTGAAGCAATCTATGGTTATCTTGTAAACCTTAGTCAGGAGATTAATAATGAAAAAAGTTTTGTTTGTAAAAAGTAAAAGAACATGAAATGAATAATACTTGTTATGCAGTAATAGAGAACAGGTTAAGGTTTTGGAGATGCTCTATCTTCTGAATCTCTGCTTTCCCACTATTGTCTTCTTCACACACGAAAGGCTCCTTCCATGGCAAGCTGTATGTTGGTGGATCAGCGTTGTCAATAGCTACCATCCGTCCTCTCAGTGAAAATCGTCCAACTACGGGTTCCATAGGGCTAATCATCTGTCAGTTCTCACTCGTGCTGGAATAGGATCCATTGATCCTTTTGCACACTGTCACTGCGCCCAACATTTGTGAGTTTGAAGCTCGTCACAGTTACCCCTTCCCAGATCCTACTCGGAATACCACAGACAAGGTTTAGACTTTCCAGATCTCAAGAGTGCTGCCAATTGATTCTAGCTTATACCATGAAGACTCTGGTTTCACAGATTTGAACACTCTATTGTAAGGAGAGGCAATCAAACTCGTGAACCAAGAACCCAAGAGATACACACTCAATCTAAGGTAGAACGGAAGTGATTGTCAGGCACACATTCATAAGTTGAAAATGGTGATGAGTGTCACGGATCATCACATTCATCATGTTGAAGTGCGAATGAATATCTTAGAATAGAAACAAGCGTGATTAAATAGAAAACCGAAATAATTGCATTAATCCATTGAGACACAGTAGAGCTCCTCACCCCCAACCATGGGGCTTAGAGACTCATGCTGTAGAAGATAAAAATTCAGACGTAAAATGTCATGAGGTACAAAATGAATCTCTAAAACTAGTTTTTATACTAAACTAGTAACCTAGGTTTACAGAAAATGGGTAAACTAAGATAGATAGTGCAGAAATCCACTTCCGAGGCCCACTTGGTGTGTGTCTGGGCTGCGCATTGAAGCTTTCATGTGCATAGACTATTCCTGGTGTTAAACGCCAGCTTTGGTGCCAGTTTGGGCGTTTAACTCCAACTTTTATGCCAGTTCTGGCGTTTAATGCCAGAAAAAGGTAAAAAGCTTGCGTTTAAACGCCAGTTTGCGCTATCAAATCTCGGGCAAAGTATAGACTATTATACATTTCTGGAAAGCCCGAGATGTCTACTTTCCAACGCAATTGAGAGTGCAGGAAGGTCAGAATCTAATAGCATCTGCAGTCCTTTTTCAGCCTCTGAATCAAATTTTTGCTCAGGTCCCTCAATTTCAGCTAGAAAATACCTAAAATCACGGAAAAACACACAAACTTGTAGTAAAGTCCAGAAATGTGATTTTTGTATAAAAACTAATAAAAATATACTAAAAAGTAACTAAAGCATACTAAAAACTACATGAAAATACCACCAAAAAGCGTATAAAATATTCGCTCATCAGCAACCCATGCGTACGCGTACACCACGCGTACGCATCATCAGCGTAGTGATGAGCGGATATTTTATACGCTTTTTGGGGGTAATTTCATGTAGTTTTTAGTATGTTTTTTAGTTAGTTTTAAGTATATTTTTATTAGTTTTTAGGCAAAATTCACATTTCTGGACTTTACTATGAATTTGTGTGTTTTTCTATGATTTTAGGTATTTTCTGGCTGAAATTGAGGGAGTTGAGCAAAAATCTGATTCAGGCTGAAAAAGGACTGCTGATGCTATTGGATTCTGACCTCTCTGCACTCGGAATAGATTTTTTCGAGCTACAGAAGTCCAATTGGCACTCTCTCAATTGGGTTGGAAAGTAGACATCTAGGGCTTTCCAGAAATATATAAACAACGTAAACTGGCATTTAACGCCAGTTCCATGTTGCATTCTTGCATTGAACGCCAGAAACAGGTTGCAAGTTGGAGTTAAATGCCAGAAACAGGTTACAACCTGACGTTCAACTCCTGAAACAGCCCAAGCACGTGAGAAGCTCAAGTCTCAGCCCCAGCACACACCAAGTGGGCCTCATAAGTGGATTTCTGCACTATCTATCTTAGTTTACTCATTTTCTGTAAACCTAGGTTACTAGTTTAGTATTTAAACAACTTTTAGAGACTTATTTTGTATCTAATGACATTTTTAGATCTGAACTTTGTACTCTTTGGCGGCATGAGTCTCTAAACTCCATTGTATGGGGTGAGGAGCTCTGCAGCGTCTCGATGAATTAATGCAATTATTTCTGTTTTCTATTCAAACACGCTTGTTTCTATCTAAGATATTCATTTGCACTTCAATATGAAGAAGGTGATGATCCGTGACACTAATCACCATTCTCAACCTATAAACGCGTGCTTGATAACCACCTCCATTCTACATTAGATTGAATGAGTATCTCTTGGATTCCTTAATCAGAGTCTTCGTGGTATAAGCTACAATTCCTTGGCAGCATCCTTGAGAATCCGGAAAGTCTAAACCTTGTATGTGGTATTCCAAGTAGGATTCAGGGATTAGATGATTGTGACGAGCTTCAAACTCGTGAGTTTTGGGCATAGTGACAGACGCAAAAGGATCAATGGACCATTTTCACTAAGAGGACAGATGGTAGCCATTGACAACGGTGATCCACCAACACACAGCTTGCCATAGGAGGAACCTTGCGTGCGTGAAGAAGATGACAATAGGAAAGCAGAGATTCAGAGGACAAAGCATCTCCAAAACTCCAACACATTCTCCATTACTGCGTAACAATTACTCGTTTCATGCTCTTTCACTTTTTACAATTGAAACTATAGAACCCTATTGGTATCCTGACTAAGAATAATAAGATAACCATAGCTTGCTTCAAGCCAACAATCTCCATGGGATCGACCCTTACTCACGTAAGGTATTACTTGGACGACCCAGTGTACTTGCTGGTTAGTTGTGCGGAATTACATAGTGTGAGTGTAATTTTCGTGCACCAAGTTTTTGGCGCCGTTGCCGGGTATTGTTTGAGTTTGAACAATTGACGGTGAATCTTGTTGCTTAGATTAGGAAAATTTTGTCTTTTGGGTCAGAGTCTTTTATTCTCTTTTCAAAAATTTTTCAAAAATATTATTTTTCTTTATTAACTTTTAGTTTTTATGCGAGTTTAGTGTCATGTTTTAAGTTTGGTGTCAATTTCATGCTTTTCTTTGTCGTTCAATTTTCGAATTGCATGTTCCTTATTCATCTTTGACCTTCAAGTTGTTCTTGTCTATTTTCCTAGTTTGATCTTTAGTTTGTCTTGTTTTGTGTCTTTTCTTGTTGTTCTTGTGCTTTTTCAAACTTTCAGTTTTCAAAAAAATTTTATTAAAAAAAATACCTCTTTAAAACACGTTACATTTATTGCTCAATTGGCTAGAGCGTAGGCTTGTGTTCTTAGCAATTGGGTATCTTCTTTTTAAAAAAAACTTTTTCAAAAATAATTTTTCTTTGATTAAATCTTGTGCCAAACTTTAAGTTTGGTGTTCTCTTGTTAATTTTCTTTAAATTTTTGAAAATTTTATTTTGGTTTTCTAAAAATTTTAAGTTTGGTGTTCTTTCTTTTGTTCTTGTTGTTCTTGTGAGTCTTCAAGGTGTTCTTGAGTCTTCTTTGTGTTTTGATCTTAAAATTTTTAAGTTTGGTGTCCCTTGGTGTTTTTCCTCCAAAATTTTCGAAAACAAGTAGCATTGGATTTAAAAATTTTAAGTCTTATGTCTTTTGTGTGTTTTTCTCTTTCATAATAAAATTCAAAAATAAAAAATATATTTTCTAACTATTTTTTACCAATTATTTCGAATTTTTTTTTATAAAAGTTCAGATTTCAATATCAAAAATATTCAAATCTTATCCTTTTAAGATTTTTAAAAATCACATCTTTTTCAAAAATATCCTAACCACTTTCTCTCTCCTCACTTTTTCGAAAATCTTCATAAAACATTTTCAAATTTTTTTATTTATTTTTGTTTTTATTTTATTTTATTTTATTATTTCGAAAATTTCTTTTTTTAATATAATAAAATAAATAAAATAAATAAAATAAATAAAATAAATCCACATCATCTCCCTTTCTCCATCCTGGACCTAAGTGGAAATGAACAGTCCAGAAGGACTCTGGGGTCATATGCTAAACCCACTACTGCTTCATATGGGAGTAGTATCTGTATACCCTCCATCGGAGTCAGTAGTTTTGAGTTGAATCCTCAGCTCATTATCATGGTGCAGCAAAGTTGCCAGTATTCCGGTCTTCCACAGGAAGAACCTACAGAGTTTCTAGCATAGTTTTTACAAATTGCTGACATAGTACATGATAAGGAAGTAGATCAGGATGTCTACAGATTATTACTATTTCCATTTGGTGTAAAAGACCAAGCTAAGAGGTGGTTAAATAACCAACCTAAGGCTAGCATAAGGACATGGAAATAGCTGTCAGAAAAATTCTTGAATCAATATTTTCCTCCAAAATGGATGACACAGCTAAGGCTGAACATCCAAGGTTTAAACAAGGAGATAATGAATCTCTTTATGATGCCTGGGAGAGATACAGAGAGATGCTAAGAAAATGTCCCTCTGAAATGTTTTCAGAGTGGGTGCAGTTAGACATCTTCTATTATGGGCTTACAAAGAAAGCTCAGATGTCTTTGGACCACTCAGCTGGTGGATCTATACACATGAGAAAGACAATTAAAGAAGCTCAAGAGCTTATTGATACAGTTGCCAGAAATCAGCATCTGTACTTAAGTAGTGAACCTTCCATGAAAGAAGAGGCTAAAACAGAAACTGTTGAACCCAGTCCTGCAGAACAAGTTACTAAATTCAATCAGCAATTAGTTTTTCTAACAAAACAACTAGTCGAATTCAAGGAGATACTACAAGAGACAAGAATGGCTAATATGAATATGGAAGTACAGTTGAAGCAAACAGAACAGCAGTTATCAAAACAAATAACAGAAGAATGCCAAGCAGTTCAATTAAGAAGTGGGAAGACATTAAATACCTCACTTCAAGGCAGCAGGAAGCTAAGAAATGAACAAACTACTACCCAAAATCCCTCTGAGGATAGTAAGAGCCCAGAGAGGAATAATTCTGGCGCTCAAACGCCAGAAAAGGGTAGAGAGCTGGCGTTAAACACCCAACCCATGGTCAGTTCTGGCATTCAAACGCCAGAACCAGGCAAGGAGTTGGCATTAAATGCCCAAAGAAAGCTCATTTCTGACATTCAGACGCCAGAAATAGGTAAGGAGTTGGCGTCTAACGCCACTCCAGCTTCCACCCCTGGCATTCAAACGCCAGTGGGGGATCAGACACATACAAGTGCTGATAGCAACCCCTCTAAAAATGCTTTTCAACCCACATCAGTAGGCAATAAACCTGCAGCAACTAAGGTTGAGGAATACAAAGCCAAAATGCCTTATCCTCAGAAACTCCGCCAAGCAGAACAGGATAAGTAATTTGCCTGCTTTGTAAACTATCTCAGGACTCTTGAAATAAAGATTCCGTTTGCAGAGGCAGTTGAGCAAATACCCTCTTATGCTAAATTCACGAAAGAGATCTTAAGTCATAAGAAGGATTGGAGAGAAACTGAAAAAGTTTACCTCACTGAAGAATGCGGTGCAGTCATTCTGAAAAGCTTACCAAAAAAGCTTAAAGATCCCGGAAGCTTTATGATACCATGCACATTAGAGGGTACTTGTACCAAGCAAGCTCTATGTGATCTTGGGGCAAGTATAAATCTAATACCTGCATCTACTATCAGAAAGCTTGGTTTGACTGAAGAAGTCAAACTAACCCGGATATGTCTCCAACTTGCTGATGGCTCCATTAAATACCCATCAGGCGTGATTCAAGACATGATTGTCAAGGTTGGGTCATTTGCCTTTTCCACTGACTTCGTGGTGCTAGAAATGGAGGAGCACAAGAGTGCAACTCTCATTCTACGAAGACCTTTCCTAGCAACTGGACGAACCCTCATTGACGTCCAAAAAGGGGAAGTAACCCTGGGAGTCAATGAGGATGAGTTTAAGTTGAATGTTGTCAAAGTTATGCAGCATCCAGACACCCCAAACGACTGCATGAGCATTGATGTTATTGACTCTCTGGTGAAAGAGGTCTATATGACTGAGAGTCTCGAGTCAGAGCTAGAGGATATCTTTAAAGATGCTCAGCCTGATCTGGAGGAACCAGGGAGAATAATAGAACCTCTAAAAATCCCTCAGGAAGAGGAGAAACCTCCTAAACCCAAGATCAAACCATTACCACCATCCATGAAATATGCATTTCTAGGAGAAGGTGACACTTTTCCTGTAATCATAAGCTCTACCTTAGAGCCACAGTAAGAGAAAGCACTAATCCAAGTGCTAAAGACACGCAAGACAGCTCTTGGGTGGTCCATTAGTGATCTTAAGGGCATTAGCTCAGCCAGATGCATGCACAAAATCTATTGGAGGATGACGCTAAGCCAGTGGTTCAACTACAGAGGCGGCTGAATCCAGCCATGAAGGAGGTGGTACAGAAGGAGGTCACTAAATTACTAGAGGCTGGGATTATTTATCCTATTTCTAATAGCCCCTGGGTAAGCCCTGTCCAAGTCGTCTCTAAGAAGGGTGGCATGACAGTGGTTCATAATGAAAAAAATGAACTGGTTCCTACAAGAACAGTTACAGGGTGGCGTATGTGTATTGATTACAGAAGGCTCAATACAGCTACCAGAAAGGATCATTTTCCTTTACCATTCATAGACAAGATGCTAGAAAGACTAGCAGGTCATGAATACTACTACTTCCTGGATGGATATTCAGGTTATAATCAAATTGCAGTAGATCCTCAGGATCAAGAGAAAACAGCATTCACATGTCCATCCGGAGTATTTGCATACAGAAGGATGCCATTTGGTTTGTGCAATGCACCTGCAACCTTTCAAAGGTGCATGCTCTCTATTTTCTCTGATATGGTGGAAAAATTTTTGGAAGTCTTCATGGATGACTTTTCAGTATTTGGAGACTCATTCAGCTCCTGTCTTAACCATCTAGCACTTGTTCTAAAAAGGTGCCAAGAGACTAACCTGGTTTTAAACTGGGAGAAATGTCACTTTATGGTGACTGAAGGAATTGTCCTTGGGCACAAAATTTCGAACAAGGGAATAGATGTGGATCAAGCTAAGGTAGAGGTAATTGAAAAATTACCACCACCTACCAATGTTAAGGCAATCAGAAGCTTTCTGGGACATGCAGGATTCTATAGGAGGTTTATAAAAGATTTTTCAAAAATTGCAAAACCTCTGAGTAATCTGCTAGCTGCTGACATGCCATTTATCTGTGATAAGGGGTGTCTGCAGGCGTTTGAGACTCTAAAAGCTAAGCTGGTCATAGCACCAGTCATCTCTACACCAGGTTGGACATTACCATTTGAACTATGTGTGATGCCAGTGACCATGCCATTGGTGCAGTGTTGGGACAAAGGCATGACAAGCTTCTGCACGTCATTTATTATGCCAGTCGTGTTTTAAATGACACACAGAAAAACTACACAACCACAGCAAAAGAGTTACTTGCAGTGGTTTACGCCATTGACAAGTTCAGATCTTATTTAGTAGGATCAAAAGTGATTGTGTACACTGACCATGCTGCTCTTAAATATCTACTCACAAAGCAGGATTCAAAACCCAGACTCATAAGATGGGTGTTGCTTCTACAAGAGTTTGATATAGAAATAAGAGACAGAAAAGGGACAGAGAACCAAGTAGTAGATCACCTGTCCCGAATAGAACCAGTAGAAGGGGTGTCCCTCCCTCTTACTGAGACTCTGGAAACTTTCTGGATGAGTAACTCTTTGCCATCCCGGAAGTACCATGGTTTGTAGACATTGCAAACTACAAGGCTGTGAGATTCATACCCAAAGAGTATAGTAGGCAGCAATCAAAGAAATTGATCACAGATGCAAAGTACTATCTTTGGGATGAACCGTATCTCTTTAAGAGATGTGCGGATGGAGTAATCCGTAGATGTGTGCCTAAAGAAGAATCACAGAAGATCCTATGGCATTGCCATGGATCACAATATGGAGGACATTTTGGAAGTGAGCGAACAACCACAAGAGTCCTCCAATGTGGCTTCTATTGGCCTACTCTCCATAAAGACTCCCGAGAGTTTGTACTTAATTGTGATAGTTGCCAAAGATCTGGAAATCTCCCTCACAGTTATGCCATGCCTCAACAAGGAATCTTGGAGATTGAGTTGTTTGATGTATCGAGTATTGACTTCATGGGGCCTTTCCCACCATTATACTCAAACACTTATATTCTGGTATCAGTGGATTATGTATCCAAATGGGTGGAAGCTATTGCAACACCCACTAATGATACTAAGACAGTGATGAAATTCCTCCAGAAACATATCTTCAGCAGATTTGGTGTCCTTAGAGTACTAATCAGTGATGGGGGCACTCATTTCTACAATAAATAGCTTTACTCTGCTATGGTTCGATATAGAGTTAGCCACAGGGTGGCAACTCCATATCATCCATAGACAAATGGGCAAGCTGAAGTCTCTAATAGAAAACTTAAAAGAATCCTGGAACAAACTATGATTAACCATAGAAGGGATTGGGCAAGAAGCTTGGATGATGCTCTATGGGCATACAGAACAGCATTCAAGACTCCTATAGGGACCTCTCCATACCAGCTTGTGTATGGAAAAGCCTGTCACTTGCCAGTGGAACTGGAACATAAGGCCTACTGGGCAACTAAATTCCTAAACCTTGATGCCAAGTTAGCTGGAGAAAAATGATTGCTCTAGTTAAATGAGCTAGAGGAATTCAGACTCAATGCTTTCGAAAATGCAAAAATTTACAAAGAGAAAGCAAAAAGATGGCATGATAAGAAGCTGTCATCCAGAGTCTTTGAGCTAGGGTAGAAAGTTCTACTGTTTAATTCTAGGCTCAGATTATTCCCTGGGAAATTGAAATCCCGGTGGAGAGGACCATATATGATTACAGGTGTGTCACCATATGTTTACGTAGAGCTTCAGGATAATGATTCTAACAAAAAGTTCATTGTTAATGGACAGAGAGTCAAACATTATCTTGAAAGCAATTTTGAGCAAGAATGCTCAAAACTGAGACTTGATTAAAGCTCAGTAATAGTCCAGCTAAAGACAATAAAGAAGCGCTTGCTGGGAGGCAACCCAGCCATTTTGTTAATTAATTAAATTTTATAGGTTCATACTAATTATCTTCAAGGTAAAATAGCAATTGCATGAGTTCACAAAGTTATAAAAGGATTCAGAGGATAAAACAGCAAAAAGAAGCTCACTGGTGCGAAAAAGCCAGTAAGAGCTGTTTTGGGCGTTAAACGCCCAAAAAGAGCATCTACTGGGCATTTAATGCCAGTAGAGATAGCCATATGGGCGTTAAACACCAAAAAGAAGCAACTTCTGGGCGTTTAATGCTAGATTTGCAGCATCCTGGGCGTTCAGAAAAACGCAGTGATAAAGGATTTTCTAGCGTTTAACGCCAGCCAGATGCTATAGTTGGGTGTTAAACGCCCAGGAGAAGCTACAAATGGGCGTTAAACGCCCAATACATGCAGCGTTTGGGCGTTTAACGCCAGGATTGTGAGAAGGAGGTAAATTCATTTTTCACTTCAAATTTTTTCCATTTTTCATGTTTCAATTCATGATTTCTTGCATAAACATGTTACAAACTCTCATCTTTCAACTTCAATTCCAAAAATTTTTAATCCTAAACGTGTTTCTTAATTTTTCTTCAAAATCTTTTCAAACCGTTTTCAAAACTCAATTATCTTTTTGAATTCCTTTCAAATCTTTTTAAATTCTTCTCAAATCTTTTTTAAACTCATCATATCTTCTTTTCAAAATTCAGATTTATCTTTTTCAAATATCTTTCATAACTTTTCAATTTTAAATTACATCTTTTTCCTATCATACTTATCTTTTACAAATCATTTCTTCTATCTTATCTTTTTCAAAATTTTCGAAAACCCACCCCTTCCCCTTTACATCCACATTCGGCCTCCCTCCTCTCCTCTACAATTCGAAATTAGCTCTCCTTCTATCCCTCTCCTTTTCTTTTTTTTGCTTGAGGACAAGCAAACCTCTAAGTTTGGTGTGTTTATCTGTGATCACTAAACCAATACCCACTAAGATCATGGCTCCTAAGGGAAAACAAACCACTCCAAGAGGCAAGAAAGAGAATATTCCAAAACCACTTTAGAATCAAGGGAAGTTCTTAACCAAAAAACATTCAGACCATTACTACAAAATAATAGGTCTAAGGTCAGGGATCCCAGAAGTGAAATTCGATCTGAAAGAAGACGAATATCCGGAGACCCAAGAGCAAATTCGAAACAGGAGCTGGGAAATCCTAGCTAATCCTAAAATGAAGGTGGGAAGAAACATGGTTCAGGAATTCTTCTATAATCTGTGGCAAACAGACAGGCAGAGAATAGCTGGAACTACCTTCTATGACTATCAGACTTTGGTCAGAGGGAAGATTGTTCACCTCTACCCTGACAAAATCAGGGAGATCTTTAAGCTACCTCAGCTGAAAGATGACCCAGACTCCATTAATAGGAGAATGATGAGAACAAATAAGGGCTTGGATGAAATTCTAGAGGACATATGCCTCCCTGGAACCAAGTGGACAACCAGCACAAAGGGTGTCCCAAATCAACTCAAGAGAGACGATCTCAAACCAGTCGCCAGAGGCTGGTTGGACTTCATTGGGCGTTCTATACTGCCCACTAGCAACCGCTATGAAGTCACCATCAAAAGAGCAAAGAAGTGGAAGTTCATCAGCTGATTTCTTGTGAACTTTACACAATTGCAAACAAGAACTCCAAAGATGCCAAATTGGCTTATCCAAGCTTAATCTCTATGCTATGTAAAGATGCTGTGGGGTGAAGATGGAAGTAACTAAGTATATCTTAGTTGAGCGACCAATCACCAAAAAGTCAATGGAAGGACAACAAGTGCAGGACAACCCCATCAAGAGGAAAGTACAGGAGTTCCTCCCGAAAATTTGTCAAATTGAATACTGGGAGCATCTTAAAGCATATGTCACCAAGTTGCAAGAAGCTATGGAGCAACTAAAGGAAGAACAAAAAAATCAAAATAGCATGCTTTGCAAACTGCTTAGGGAACAAGAAGAGCAAGGGCGTGAACTGAAGCAACTGAAGCGTCAGAAGCTGTCTCTTGAAAGGCCAAGCACCCCACATATTAAAGGAGCATCCACCTCCTAAAATAAAGGTTGTTGAGTCCTAATCTTAGCCTTAACTCTGTGATAGTTGTTCTTATTAGGAATTTACCTTAGAAGTTATATATGAGTAGTAGTAATTAGTATATCTGTTTTGATTTTATCTCCAATTAAGCTATAATTTATTTTTCTCATCATCATCAAACATAAATAAAATAGCAGATTTTTAGAATAAGGAGGCAATATTTTTTCGAGTTCTTAATAAGGGAAATTCTAATTATTTATATGTGGTGGCAATACTTTTTGTCTTCTGAATGAATGTCTGAACAGTGCATATTTTTTATATTGAATTTTATGAATGTTAAAATTGTTGGCTCTTGAAAGAATGATGAACAAGAGAAATGTTATTGATGATCTGAAAAATCATGAAATTGATTCTTGAAGCAAGAAAAAGCAGTGAAAAAAAAAAGAGAGAAGGAGCAGTAGAAAAAGCCAATAGCCCTTTAAACTAAAAGGCAAGGGTAAAAAGGATCCAAGGCTTTGAGCATCAATGGATAGGAGGGCCCAAGGAAATAAATCCAGGCCTAAGCGGCTAAATCAAGCTGTCCCTAACCATGTGCTTGTGGCATGCAGGTCCAAGCGAAAAGCTTGAGACTGAGTGGTTAAAGTAGTGATCCAAAGCAAAAGAGTATGCTTAAGAACTCTGGACACCCCTAATTGGGGACTTTAGCAAAGCTAAGTCACAATTTGAAAAGGTTCACCCAGTTATATGTCTGTGGCATTTATGTATCCGGTGGTAATACTGGAAAACAAAGTACTTAGGGCCACGGCCAAGACTCATAAAGTATCTGTGTTCAAGAATCAACATACTAAACTGGGAGAATCAATAATACTATATGAATTCTGAGTTCCTATGGATGCCAATCATTCTAAATTTCAAAGGATAAAGTGAGATGCCAAAACTGTTCGGAAGCAAAAAGCTACTAGCCACGCTCATCTAATTAGAATCTGAGCTTCACTTGAAACTCTGAGATATTATTGCTTCTTGATTTCTTTTTATCCTATTTTATTTATCTAGTTGCTTGGGGACAAGCAACAGTTTAATTTTGGTGTTGTGATGAGCGAATATTTTATATGCTTTTTGGGGGTAATTTCATGTAGTTTTTAGTATGTTTTAGTTAGTTTTTAGTATATTTTTATTAGCTTTTAGGCAAAATTCATATTTTCGGACTTTAATATGAGTTTGTGTATTTTTTTTGTAAAATCAGGTATTTTCTGGCTGAAATTGAGGGAGCTGAGCAAAAATCTGATTCAGCTGAAAAAGGACTGCTGATGCTGTTGGATTCTGACCTCCCTGCACTCGAAATAGATATTTTGGAGCTACAAGAGTCCAATTGGCATGCTCTAAATTAGGTTGGAAATTAGACATCCAGGGCTTTCCAGCAATATATAATAGTCCATACTTTTCTCGAAGATAAACGATGTAAACTGGCATGTAACGCCAGTTCCATGTTGCATTCTGGCGTTGAACGCCAGAAACAGGTTGCAAGTTGGAGTTAAATGCCAGAAATAGGTTACAACCTGACGTTCAACTCCAGAAACAGCCCAGGCACATGAGAAGCTCAAGTCTCAGCCCCAGCACACACCAAGTGGGCCCCAGAAGTGGATTTCTGCACTATCTATCTTAGTTTACTCATTTTCTGTAAACCTAGGTTACTAGTTTAGTATTTAAACAACTTTTAGAGACTTATTTTGTATCTCATGACATTTTTAGATCTGAACTTTGTACTCTTTGTCGGCATGAGTCTCTAAACTCCATTGTTGGGGGTGAGGAGCTCTATAGCGTCTCGATGAATTAATGCAATTATTTCTGTTTTCTATTCAAACACGCTTGTTTCTATCTAAGATATTCATTTGCACTTCAATATGAAGAAGGTGATGATCCGTGACACTCATCACCATTCTCAACCTATGAATGCGTGCCTAACAACCACCTCCGTTCTACATTAGATTGAATGAGTATCTCTTGTATTCCTTAATCAGAGTCTTCGTGGTATAAGCTAGAATCCATTGGCAGCATCCTTGAGAATCCGGAAAGTCTGAACCTTGTCTGTGGTATTCCAAGTAGGATTCAGGGATTGGATGACTGTGATGATCTTCAAACTCGCGAGTGTTGGGCTTAGTGACAGACACAAAAGGATCAATGGATCCTATTCCGACATGATCGAGAACCGACAGATGATTAGCCGTGCTGTGACAGAGCACCTGGACCATTTTTGCTGAGAGGACGGATGGTAGCCATTGACAACGGTGATCCACCAACACACAGCTTGCCTTAGGAGGAACCTTGCGTGCGTGAAGAAGATGACAGTAGGAAAGTAGAGATTCAGAAGATAAAGCATCTCCAAAACTCCAACACATTCTCCATTACTACGTAACAATTACTCGTTTCATGCTCTTTCACTTTTTACAATTGAAACTAAAGAACCCTATTGGTATCCTGACTAAGAATAATAAGATAACCATAGCTTGCTTCAAGCCAACAATCTTCGTGGGATCGATCCTTACTCACGTAAGGTATTACTTGGACGACCCAGTGCACTTGCTGGTTAGTTGTACGGAATTACATAGTGTGAGTGTAATTTTTGTGCACCACGTAGCACGACCTGATTCCTGCGCCGCCACTTTTCCTATCTTTTCCTTTTCTAAATCCTAATTTCTTTCTTCTTCTTTCTTTCTTTTATCTCCACTCTTCCTCTTCTTCTTCCCTCTTTCTCTCATATTCTCTCAATCTCACATTCACCATCATCTCTCTCTCCTTATCACCTTCTTCTCAAGGTTCTCTCTTTCTCTTTCTCTCCCTTCCTCCTCTTGATTATTTAATTTTGCATTATTTTACTTGGTGTTAGATATCTTAATGGGTGATTTCTTCTATAATTGCTTATGATTATTATTATGGAGTTATTTTACAATTATCACTAATTATTTTTGGGTTGCTTGCATGTTCAAATTTAATACTTTCAATAACATATTTAACATGCATGCTAGGTGTTTGTGGAAAAGCCCGTATGGCATTGTGCATCTTTTTAAATTATTCTATCCTACTACTCTAACGCTTGCTTTTCACAAAAACCCCTTTAATATTTTATTGATTGAATATAATTGTCAATACAAACAGATTGTTGGTTTGAAACACTTGATAATCAAATTAGAAAACTAATGCTTGATCTATGCTACTCATGCCTTTGCCAGAATGTTATAAACATCTTGCATCTTGCCCTAATATGCCCTTGCTATATTTCCATTGATGAACTGCTCACATGTAGTCGCGAGCATGTGATAAGGGTCATCCTTCTTTCCCTTGTCATTGATTATCACTTGTACTATGCTCTTCCTTGCTTTAACCCTTAGCTTTACATGTAACTTTCCTTTCCCCTTCTTAGGATGGCCACCAAGAAGGGTAAAGAGAAAGCTACTCCCAAAACACCGGCGAGGAGAGGAACAAAAAGAGCACTATCTGTAGAACCATCCTCAACAGTAGTCAAACCGACAACAAAGAGGGTCAAGAGGATCATCAAGGTCAATGATATAGAGAAAGCCTTTCCAGCAAGGGACACTGCGCGGTTCACTAACCACTACTGTGAGTAGATATTCCACATCTTGGCTGAGTAAAACTACAACAATGAGCACTTACTCATCCTGCCTACCCACATTGTTGATTTCGTAGAGCCCTGAATTGAGCGTAGACAATGGGGATTCTTACGGCGACAGCCACGGCAGGTTAACCTTTCATGGGTAGTTGAATTCTACTCCAATTTTCACATGCCAACCCTGCAGTCTGTCTATGTCTGTCAGAAGCAAGTCCCCATAACTGAAGAGGCCATTCAGCGAGCTTTAGATCTTTCCCCTGCTCCAGAAGGGTTGGACACATTTCAAGAAGTCTCCGTTAAGCGCCAAACATACCAATTTGACTGGGACACCGTTCTCAGAGTTATAGCACAACCTGGCCACAGATAGATCTATGGATACCATCATTCCAAACCTAAGGGGATATTGGCTTCAGCACTTACCTTGGAGGCTCGAGTATGGGCACAGATTATATCCCATTACATCTTTCCGAGCACTCATAAGTCCTCCTTCACTGCAGACATGGATGTTCTCCTCTGGTGTATCCGTACGGACCAGCCTCTCAACTTACCAAGACACATCCGGCATGCCATGGGACACGTACAAATTGCAGACAACTTACCTTTTCCCGTCTTGGTTTCAGATCTAGTCTCCGCAGCTGGAGTCTCCTACAGAGCTGGGGATACCAAGGTCATGATTCCATTGGATGATCAGTATGTCCCTAACGGGAAGTACATCTGACCCCCAACAACCACTACTAGCCGGCCTGCAGACCCAGCCAGGGATATTTCTTCTCCGTCCACATCACAAGCACCTTCAACAAATCAACTGCTCCATCAGATACTTGAGAGGTTAGACCGGCAAGACCGGAAGGCAAAGCTAAGGGAGCGCCGTAACCAGCACCGATTTACATACCTCAAGGAGCTGCTTGTTGGTAACCACCCACCTGACAAAGACCCCGACACCCTGGACTCCACTTCATTTACCAGCACTAGGAGCCATGACGGTCCCATTATGGAGACACTACTACCAGCCCCCCTTTGTTCCTGACTGATGGCACTGAGAACGGTGCCATGCTTTAAGTGTATGGAGGTCGGTCAGTACCTGACTTCCAGAGGTAACTTTTCTCCCTTAACACCAATAGGTTATTTTTCTTTTGTTAGGATAGGATAGATTGCATAGTAATAGGTTTTCGCATGCATGTTTTACTTGATTGAAAAATAATAAGTTTCTTTTTAAGACCATATTTTTGAAAAATTTCACTAATTTAAATCAAAACTTTTGTGTTAAGACTTGTTTGAAGATTGTAATTTGGAACATGTTTTAAAGCTAGAACACACAACCTGCGAGATTTGAGCTTAATTACATGGTTACATTATTTAACCATAATATTTTACTCTTGTGTGTTTTCTTCTCTGTGATTGTAATTTTTATTTTATTCCATCCTATAAGTCCAATGTTTAGTGTATTTAAATGTATGCATATGATTGAGGCCATTATTTGTTTTTGCTCACTTATCCCAAATAGCCTACCCTTCCATTTACCTTTGTTAGCTATTTTGAGCCTTTTAATCCCCATTTGTTCTATATTTTACCACATCACTAGCCTTAAGCGGAAAAACAATTAAATACCCCCAATTGAATCTTTGGTTAGCTTAAGATAGAGATTGTGTATCAACTAAGTGTGGGAAAAAAGTGGGAACATGGGTTAATAAAGGAATGTGTTATGTTTTTACTTTGCTTAAATTTTGGGAATTTGGGTACCTACTCATGTAAGAACAAAAAAACAAAAGAAAATCTATGTGCATTGATAAGTTATTTTTACTTAATATATATAT
>NC_029780.3:49901329-49913978 GCF_000817695.3 Arachis duranensis
TATATATATATACCCTCAGCTTTATCTTAGTCCCATTACAACCTTGAAAAGACCTCATGATGTTTGAATTGATACATCACATACTTGTTGATTAGTTAGGTGAAGAACAAAGTTTAGAAAGCATGACTAGAGAAGAGTAGAGTGATTACCCTATACACTTGAGTGACTAAAGTGCATATACGCTATCAGTGAGGGTTCAATGCTTGATTCTATGTTCCCTGCTTTCATGAGCCACCTTCTTACAAGTTTACTTGTCTTTACCGTAGGATTTGAATTAGTGGAGTTTAATTTATGTTTGTCTTAAAGAACTTATTTATTTATAACCAAGTAGACAAAATCATATAGTTGCATTCATACATAGGTTGCATTGCATTGTATGAGTCTTACTTTTTCCTACTCACTTATTTTATCTCCATGAGCTAAGCATGAGGACATGCTAATGTTTAAGTGTGGGGAGGTTGATAAACCACTATTTTATGGTTTATCTTATGCTCAATTGAGTGGATTTTATCAAGTCCTTGCCCACTTATTCATATGATTTGCATGATTTTACAACTCCTTCCTAGTTTTGTTCTGTGATTAACAAGTTGCTTCCTAAAGTCTTTAATTTAGGTATTTCAAGTCTCCTTTATACCATTCAATGCCGTGATCCGTGTGTTAAGTATTTCAGGCTTTATAGGGCAGGAATGGCTTCGAGAATGGAGAGGAAGCTTGCAAAAATGGAAGGAACACAAGAAATTAAGGAGATATCCAGCGAGCACTCACGCGCATGCATGGCTCATGCGTGCGCACGATATGGAGAAATTTGCAGTGACGCGTGCGCGTGCCTGATGCATACGCGTGGATTGGAGTTTGTACGAAAACGCGTACGCGTGATACGCCAAGATGACCAGCGACGCGTACGCGTGATATGCGCGATCTACAGAATTAACAGAAAATGTTGGGGGCAATTTTGGGCCAAGTTTTGACCCAATTTTCGGCCCAGAAGCACAGACTAGAGCCAGGGAACATGCAAAGACTTGGGAGCCACTCTCATTCTGCATAGTTTTAGTTTAATTTTGGGAATCTAGAGAGAATTCTACTCCTTCCTCTAGGTTTTTTTCACATTCATAGTTTTAGAGTTTTATTGCTTTGCTTTGGATATTGAGAAGATTTATTACCTTCGTTGGAGCTTCCTCATTCTAGTTTGTTTCTCCATTCCTTTACTCTTCTATTGTCCATTGACTCTATTTAGATAAGTATGTTCATGATTTTGGGATTTATTAATGCAAAGAACCATTTTTACCTTTAATTGAATTTTAGTTATTAATTACCATGTCTTTCTTTTATTCCTCTCTTAATTCTGGGAAAGTTATATTCATGATAATGGAGTAATTCTCTAACTTGATTGGGAGCTGATTAAAAGAAAAACCTTGAGTTAAAATACTCAAGTGTTAATATTAATTGGAAGTTGTTGGCTATTTCTCCTGTCTTCGACTCTACTCCTTTCTTAGGAAAGGATTAGGACGTAAGCGATATGATTAGTTTGAAAGTTACTTGACTTTCTCTTATTATATGAGGGATAACTAAGTAGGATAACAACCATTTTATTATTACACTTGGAAAAGTTCAACAGGGATAGAACTTCCATTTAATCTTCTCCGGGTCAAGGCTTTTACCTGAATTTACTACCATCTACTTTTCTGTTTTTCAAACTCAAAAATTTCTTGGAAAACCTCTGATTAATAAAATAGCACCCTCTCTGAAACTCGTTGGGAGACAACCTGGGAATCATACTCCCAGTATTTTATTTCTAAATTTTGTGACAACCTCTTCTAAATTGATAAGCAGATTTTAGTCGGTTGAGAAATGTACTTGCAACGCTGTTTTCTCTATAAATTCTTAATCGGCCAATTTTTGCCACATCAGTAACCATAGCGTTTGCTTGCAAGGCATTCGTGAGATTAGTCATAGCACCCAAGAACTTAGCCTGCTTATCTGCCGGTGCGCTTCCCTCAATTCCTCTCTGTTCTTGTCCACGAGGTGCCATTCAGTTCTATCCATACAAAACAAGTGATATCATGGTGATCAGTCTCAATATCTCAAGTTAAGTACTTCAATTTTTCAAAATTATACTCATGAACTTCATGCTAAACATATCAATTAGATATCCTACATAGCACAGACACAACTCAGAGTATGCATTGAAGCATAAGCAATTCATTCCTCAAGCTCACAAGGACGAACTGCTCTGATACCATAATGTAACACTCTACCATTTATTGCCTTATGCTTAAGTCATAATTCAATTATGGATTGGTGCTAATACTCAAGGTTAAAATATAAATACGTATATATAGAAAGGAATATTAGACTAGAGGCCTGTGAAAATATTTAAAACTCAAATAAAAGACAATTTGCCAATCATTCACACTCGATGGTAAATATAAGCGTATTGGAAGTAAAATAGTCGGATAGACATAATCTATCTCTCCAAAATACATCATAAGCCTCTAAAGAAAAGTCTTAAAAACAAGTATATAATATAAGTGTTTCCAAAAGAAGGAGAGAGAGTCTAATAGCAAAACAGAATAAAAGGTCTTCTTCGCTGTCCTTCTAGATAAACCTCTCGCTCACTGAGAAGTGTCGGGACCTGCATCTGAAATGTAATAATTCCCAAAACGAGTGAGAACATCATCCCTTACGAGGTTCTCAGCAGGGCAATAATTTCAAATAGAGACTATGAAAAAACACATGAACCCGCTAGGTAATCCTAATCTCCAATCATTCAAGGTTCAAGTCTAAAGTTCTTTCTATTCCGAACAAGGTAAATAAACTAAATCTCAAATATATTAGTGATATCTCAATCTTAGTTCTCCCTGATACAAGGCATCATCTCACTCATTATTATAGTTATCTCAATACCAAAACTTAGTTTCAATATTATCAATTTATTCTCAATTTTTCCTCAAACCTCAATTACCATATGTTATCAGGAATAACCCTCATCGTCACCACTGCCATCATAAGGGATCTCTTAGTTGTGCAAACACATACAAGACAATACAATGAATACACAATTAGAGATAACAGGTAAAGCAATTAGTTAAATTAACATATAAATAAATTTATTCAACAAGGCAATCAAAATACAAGATACACACCCAAACAATACACTAAAATGCAAATGATGTATGCCTGTGCTACTGGCTAGGAGCTCACATGTCGGTTAAATTGCCAGAACCTGACATATCTGGTAGCTAACCCGAATATCGTCTCTCTTGTGTGATCTGGTATATAGTGCTCGACACCGTCTTGGGATATAGTGCCCGACACACTTCAGAGATATAGTACTCGACACACTCTTGGGATATAGTACCTGACACACTCTTGGGATATAGTGCCCGACACACTTCACACATTGAGAGAATACAAAACCTGGGATATAGTGTCCATTACACTCTTGGGATATAGTGTCCGCTACACTCTTGGGATATAGTGCCCAACACACTATACCAACATAGAGAGAACCACGAACAAGCAGAATTTCACCACCATCCTTACTCGGGCTATAACCACAAGTCAACAATTGTCTTAATTCCATCCTGGAGCAAGCGAGACAAAACCACAGTTCTTGCATCTACCCAGGAAGCTCATATACCATTGGAGAGCAAGCGGGATAGAACCACAATCCTTGCATCTACCGAAAGTTCAAATATCAATAAAGCTCATTCTCTCTCTCCAATCATATCAACTTAATCATATCAATTCAATCTTGTTATTTAGTCATATCAATTCATTCTCATTATTCAGTCATATCAATTCATTCTCATTATTCAATCATATGAACTCATTCTCATCATTCAATCATCTCAACTCATTATCGTCATTCAATTATCTCAACTCATTCTTGTCATTTAATCATCTCAACTTATTATCGTCATTCAATTTTATCATTTCATTCTCATTATCCTCTATACCCATTTAGGATTTATGAAAGTTTAAAATGATTAGGAAATGGTTTAGAGGCATAAGATTCATTCCAAATCATAGAAAATAGTTATCGGATTTCAAATAGGTATTACGAAAGTAAAAACACAAAATGGAATAGGCAAAATAGTTAAAAATCACATTTTCAACAAAACAGGACATTCGTGTGTATGTATGCCTCATGCGTTACACGTTGGGCCAACTTTCCAAAAGACCACTCCAATCCCCACTTGGGCGTGCCATACGCCGCAACAAGGGCGTGTCATACGTCAAGGAGAGGGAGCTCTAGAGGGATCCAAGAAGTGGCGTTTTACACACTAAGCCAAGGGCGTTTCACACACCAGACAATAATGCTCCCAGGGAAGAAAATAAGGTGGCATTTCACATGCCAATAGGTGGCATTTCACATGCTAAGAAGCCCAGCCTCCATAAGTCACTTTTGTAACTCTCCAAGCCAACTAAGAATGCTAAAGATTGGACCACTGAAGCCTTAAAGAGAAGACATAAAGCTGAAGCTTTAATGCAAAAGATTAGATTAGATTTGTTTGTGTTTTTGAATTAAGTTTGAATTTAATGATTAGGTTTTGTTTTACGTTTAGTATATAAGGTTCTTAGAAAAAATTTTAGAGGACCTTCAGACCTTTTGCTATTTTTGATACCCTATTTTTGATTTTGAAGCATGAGCCACTAATCTCCTTGGTTAAGGTTAGAAGCTGGTTGATTCATATGGACTAATGTTATAACTTTTCTATCTTGATTAATGCATTGATGTTTTTTTAAGAAAAAGTTTTTGTTCTTCATCCAGAGGATTTAAATGTGTTCGAAAATAATTTTTCTCTTACTTGAATTCTCTTAATATCTCAAAAAAGTTAATTAATTGAATTAAGCTTGAAAATTTCTCATTATTCTTAGATTTTGATGGACTTGATAAGTGACATCGAATCAACCAAGTTTGGTTCTTGAGAATTGTATGATTTTTAAATCAGTAACACTTTTAACCACTTCTCAAAATTACTTAGTCAAAGATTTGATAATTGAGTAGGATTAGAAAAAATTGAATTACCAAGGAATTTGAGTTTAATTACTTATGATTTACCACAGATACATCATTGCTTGATCAAGGTGAAAAGTGAAAAACGTTTTTCCGGAAGTTTCAACATCTTTAAAACCTTAACTCTTTTGAATAATATATTTTTTCTCAATTACTTATAACTTGATTTTATTCAATTTACTATCTTTTTATTCAAATTCTCTTGAAACCCTTAATTTTGACTGTCTGACTAGAATAATCAACTGACTATTGCTTGCTTAATCCGTTAATCCTCATAGAAACGATAAACCAATCCCATGGTATTACTTGATACACTCTGGTGCAGTTGCCAGTAGTTTGTAGTTTGTAAAATCCGCATCAATTTTGTTTAGAATCTCTCCCCTATTGTAGAAAACATTAATAATATATATGTACATACTTTATTCTAGGAACTTTGCCTATTGAGGCTTTGATGTATCTTTTGGAGAGTTAGGATTTGTTATCAACTGTTTTATTTTTCCGTATCCCTAGCCGACCTAAACTTCACAAGTCGTGACAAAATTTTCTTTTACTCCCTTTTCAGGCTTCTCGTTTAATAATTTATTCTAATTATATATGTATTACAACTCCAACTTGAGTCGTACCACCTTATTATCATTAACTTATGACTCGAGCATAAGGATTTGAAAGTTAGGGTGTTACAATAATAATCCCCAGAATGTAGTAGCTTTCGAAAATGAAGATACCCCACAAGATAACCCTGGTGAGGAGGTCATTCCTCATAATTGTTTGATGGGGTCAAAATGCTTATAAGGTGTTGAATCAGGTGGTCAACCAATTAAATAACAAACACAACATATCAATCTCAACAGAAAATCGTTTACATAACAGGAAGTTATCCATTTGTATTAATCTGCTAAACTTATCAGGTATTCAATGCCCAAAGAATTTTATTTTTAAAGTGAACCCCAACTCGGACCATCCGGTTTGGTTCTAAGTTTAATACTAAGCTCAACATTCCCAGTTTTATTGTAAAGGTGGTATTGTAAAATTATGCACTGTCCTTTAAGCCTGATTATTGCAATTACCTCAATCTTACTGTCGCAATTGGCCCGCATCCTAACTCCCTCCTTGTTGGCAATTTCTTGATACATGTCCTGGTAACCCGCACTTGTAACCTCAATCGGCACAGCCTCTTTGTGTGATGACTTCCACATCTCTGACAGCTTAAAACATCTGAAGTAACCGCTATCTATTTTCCATTACTATTCTCTTGGTTCTCCTCGTTTGTTGCAAAGTTTTTCCGTCCTTGGAGAAAGTGTTGTGTGCATCCTCTCTCCTTAAACTCTCGACCACTTGGTGCGAATCCTTGGTTATGCTCCCTATGACTTCGTTTCTCTACAACCACCTTTTACACACTCTTTAGCAACTCTGCTCTTATTCTACCTTAAGTGTAACACCATAGCGTTACATACTAAGCATTCGATGAATCCCATTTATCATAACTACATGTACATGCCAACCAATATCAAACTCAGCCAAGTCCAAGCCCAATTCATACTCTACCTACCTCAACACTTAACAATTCGCCATCTACCCAATGTTATTCCAATTCACATCCTAATCATTCAAGGCCTATAACATAAGTGTTCAATTTCTCAATTTTTACACAAGTGTTCAATTTCACAAACTTTCATTCTCATTTAAATCCAACTATTCCAATGTAAATTACAAGGCCATTCTGCTCTAAATCCTTAGATTCCAATGAACTCAAACATAATTAAAAAAATCATTCGAACAACTATTCGCCTCCAAGTATTTCACTCAACAATCCAAAATCAACACACCAGTCCCACATATACCTCTGCCAAGATTCCTGTCACGGCGCTCCCTCATCAGTTCGTTCTTGGGAATTCCTCCCCGATTACTTCATTCATGTCCATGATACACCATTCGGGTCTTGTCCACACTAGACAAGCGATATCGAGGAAATCAGACTCAATATCTCAAGTTAAGTGCTTCAAATTACCGAAGGTATCCTCATAAACTTCTTGCTACACGTATCAACTAGATACCCTAACTAGCACAAGCATAGACTTAGAGTATGCACTGAAGCATAAGCAGTTCCGTCCCTCAGGCTCACGAGGACGAACTGCTTTGATACCATAATGTAAGACCCTAATATTCAAATTCTTATACTCGAGTCATAAGTCAATGATAATAAGGTGATACAACTCTCAAGGTGGATTTTTAATACATAATTTAAAAGTATAATTGAAAGGAGTATTAATCGAAAAGCCTGAAAAGGAGTAAAAATAAAATCGCGAAGTTGTAACACTCACGTAACGACAAAAAGAGGGTAAAGCGTAAACTGAGATGATATAAAGATAATTTCGTTGAGAAGAATAAGATAAAACAAAATATAGATATATAACATAAATAATTAGCTACTAGTCGCGACCCGCGAAGTTTAGGTTGGCTAGGATACAGTATAAAAGCAGTTTGACAAACATATCTCCTAATCTCTCCCAAATGATACACAAGGGCCTCTATAGGCAAGTTCAAAAGAGTTCAATACATAATGTAGACTTTTCAAAATAAAGGTGGAGAGATTCTAAGCAAAATATAAAGTAGAGAATATAAAGATCACTTTTGAGCACCTGGACTTGTATCTAAAAAACAAGAGATATATACGGAATGAGAACCCCCGACCCATGGGTTACTAGTACGGTAAAAGTGCCAAATAAATACAATGCATTGTAATAAATTGCCACTAAGCATCCTAAACTTTCTTTCAGCAAATATTCATCTTATGCTCTCGCTAATCCATAAATAGGAAACTGTCATAAGGCAATGCTAAATCTAATTCATCTTCCTCATGTTTCTCAACTTTCTAACTCTCCCACAATTCACAATCAGAATTATAAACAAAACCATCCCCCGCTATTCTATCTCAGCAATTCTATATTATTACCACATATCCTCACTTGGAGCAAGTGAAATCACTTCACTGCGTCTACCCAGGGAGCTCAAATTATCTCATTCAATAATCATCATTTAAATTAATCATACCATTACTCCATCTCAACAAGAACAGCCCTCAGCGTCAACCGACACCGGCATAAGGGATCTTTCAGTTGTACAAACACAAGCAATACAGGCAAGTAATACACAATGAGGTACAAGTAGAACAAGTAGCACATAATAAAGTAACAAAGCATATATGATATATATCTGAAAGAAATAGGCAAACCCAAACAGTTCAAACATATGCAAATGATGTATGCCTGTCCTATGGCTGATGATATCATCTGTCGGTTATATAGCCAACCCGACACGTCCTGGTAGCTAACTATGGACAGAAACACCAAACACAGAGCAAATGGGACAACGTCGCATCCCTTGCATCTTACCCACGTACCTGGAGCAGGGGACAAACTCACCACCGCCTCTTAACCAGGCGGTGTTATAGTTCTCGACCCGGAGGAAGCGGTGACAGAACAAAGCCCTTGCATTTTTCCCGAAGTCTCGAACTCTCCCGGAGCAAGTGGATAACACCACTGCTTCTTACCCGGTTTATTGACTCTTACCCGGAGCAAGTGGATAACACCATTGCATCTTACCCGGAGTCACATTCAGAAACATATTTTTATTATCATTACAATTCGTTTTCATACATTAATTCATTCACAATTCATAATCGGAGCAAGTGGATAACACCACTGCATCTTATCCGGTGTCCTTGCCTCTTACCCGGAGCAAGTGGATGACACCACTGCGTCTTACCCGGAGGCATATCACAATCAAATTCAAGTTCATTTTCATTTTTATTCCAATTCCTTTATAATCATTAATTCATTTTTGATACATTCTCAACATTTCTACACTTTTTAATCATATACCTAGATCGAGTGGTCATTTCCATCGCCTCTTACCCGGCACCTCTATCTCATTCAATCATATGCTTATACATACTCCTCCATAAATCAATATTTATCACAGCCATTCGGCTCACAACATAATACACAACCAGCCATAATTCAATTCTTATCACAGCCATCCAGCCCATACTATACACAGCACTTTCACCATCATCCTCAGCAACTCATAGAATCATCATTACTCATCATTCATCATTGATTCTCACTTTACTTTATCCATAAGTCACCACATATCCCAGCTTCTTTTCGTTAATAGCCATACAATAAAAGCTTAGGACATAAAGGATGAAAATGGAGGCTTAGAAGTCTGAAATTCAGCTTTTAAAACTCAAAAATCAACTTTTGATGAAAACAAGGTCACGCGTACACATTGCCCACGCGCACGCGTACGCGTTGCCCACGCGCACGCGCACGCGTAGAAAGCAGAAAAAGGAAGTGACGCGTGAGCGTCGTTCATGCGCATGCATGGAAAGCAGAAAAGTAGCGCGACGCGTGCGCGTCAGTTACGTGTACGCGTGGGTGCGTTTTGTGCTCCTTGCACAAAACCAGCACAATACCAACACAACTCTCTGGATTTTCTACTGGGCACTTGCATCAATACAGTGACGCGTACGCGTCGGTCAGGCGCACGTGTGAGAGAGAAAAAATCGTGAGTGATGCGTGCACGTCGATCATGCGAGCGTGTTGGAGTACGTTTTACCAAAAATTTTACTAAGTTTAAAAAGCTGCAGGATTATATTTTCAAACCCCAAACTTCTGCCCCACATAACTTCTTCTACAAAATTCCTTTATCAACCATTTCTGAACCGTTAGAAAGATCATTGAATAAAATTTCATAAAAATCTGGTTTTGAAGAATTCCTAAATCCGAGGACCGATAAGGGTTTGAGCACTTCTTACCTTGGCTCATATGAAATAGGAATAGAACCCACTTAGAATCCATGTTAGAGTATCACTAAACAACCAAAATCACGAAATCACTCAACACCCATAACCAATCACAATTTCATAGGGAAAAATTGAGACTGGACAGAGAAGAACAAAATACTCATCACAATACCTAGATAGAATCGAAGAGGGCAAGAAGAGTCACGTGTGGCCGAAAACGTCTCGTCAATCGGAGTTTCGGAGAGAAAGTTATGGTGATTTAAAGTTTAGGAAGCTAGGTTTTCTTTCTCTCTTCTCTCTATCCGCCCCTCCCTCTCATTTTTAGCGTTTATGAGATGAAATACTCATAACTAATGTATATATATATTGGGTCTTGGGCCCACTTGGGCCCGGTTCACTTGGATTGGGCCAAAACCTTTAAAATTAGAGTTTTAAATCGTATTTTAAATATTTCTATCTTCCCAAATTATAAATTCTTATTTCTTAAAATTATTCACTTCTAATTAATTTTCTCAGCCACAGTGCTAGAGAAATCGCAGCCGGTACTGCCAGTCAAATTTTCAGTGCGCATTTTTATTCAGAAAACTATGTTTTTCGATTCAAAAAAATTTACTGAGTCCAAATATCATATTTAAATTATCAAATTCCGATTGCTAAATTTTTTAACCATATTCACTCCTATTTAATTTATTATTTAATTAATTACAGTTTGACCGGGTTTTACATGTCAATGTCATTTGGTGTCGACGTCAATGAGGAATATTCAATCAAAGACAGATGTAAAGCATTAAAAAACTTGAATATTTTGGTATCAAGGAGTTAAATCAATAAGAAACTATGACATATTTAAAGGATATGGTCGAAGAGGAGTTTGATGTCGCAGAAAGTGGAATGTCTTTGGCAAGAACAGTTATTGACGAGATAACTGTATGTGACGACGTGTCAAGAAAGGATTTGTCGAAGGTGTATATAAATAGGGAAGCAACCGAAGAGCATAAGGGGTAGAAATTTCTCTTCAAAAAAACTCACATGTACTCACATCCTAAGCGACTTTTTGAGTATATCACAAGTTCTTTTCTAGAGAGTTCCTTTTATATCTTTTATACTTGTTTCTTTAAAATTCTTGTAATTTTTATTTATGCAATTTATTCTTCCAACAAATTTAAAGTCAGTCCATTTATATTTAAAGTTTGTTTTTAATTCTCTTTTATTTTACTTTGCGACAAATTTTATTTTTTCAATCAAGTTTACTTACTTTTGAAGTATTTCAATTTGGAAGTCAATTTTATTTTTATTTTATTTTTAAAAAAATATAAAAAATCTTTACTTTTTTATCATGACAAAAATAGAAAACTTTGGTATATAAAAAAAATTGATACTAACAACAAAGAGTAAATTTCACTTCCAAAAAACATATATTGAATTAACAAAAAATTATAAAAAATCTGCATAACAATACGTATTCAACATCATTAAAAGTCTTGAAATAATTTTTTTTCTTATATTCTTGACAAGTGTTCTTATGAGGATACTTTTCAACCAAGAATAACAAAAGTCATGGTTTTATTGTAGCAGCGGTAATTCAAAAAAATTTTCATTTCAATTCTATCGTATATCATTTCAGAAACTATGACCGAAACTACTTTTACTTATGTACAGGATTTAATTTTTTTTCTAATTACTAACTTTAAAACATATGTAATTTTAGGATTTTGAATATGTAATTTTTTGAATTGAAGAATATAGCTTTTTGAATAAATATTTTTTTTGATTCCTGATGAATATGATGGTTCTGAAAATGACGCAATGGAAAAAAAAAAAGAGAAGAGCAGAAAGAAAAAAGGAAGAGGAAGAAGAAAAGAGAAATTGGTTAGACAATGATGGTACCGCTGTGATGGTTATGAAAGTGAAGTTCGATGATGATAGTGATGGAAATAATATTGACTGACAAAGAGAAGAATGAAAAGGAGGAGAGAAGAAGAGATGAGAGGAACTTTTGATTTTTTAGGTTTTTTTTTTTTTAAGAAAGAAATTTTTAGTTCTTGTAATTATTTGAAATTGATATTTAACACACACTTAATACATAAAACGGACAACTTGCTATCAATTGATTGTAGAGATTGATTTGTCTAATTTTATTAATGCATTAAATTAGGTTAAAATTTGAGAATTATTAAAAAATGATATATCTCATTTAAAAAGAATTAGGAACTAGAAAGGGTATTTACCCTAGTGTTTAAAATATTAAAAATGCGTTTTTAGAAGTTTGAATATGTAAGCTTTTGAATTTTATGTTCTTTGTGAACTCAAATGTGTAGTCTTGGTAATTTTAAACACAATTTTGTGACTTTGGACTTCTTGATATATAACTTTTTCTTGGCAGGACAACGCCCGTCAGAAACAGAAAAAATGAAGCATCCCTACAGCGCCGATTCTATTATTCCAGTAATATTGTGGTTTTACTGGTCGTGGTTGATTACGTCCGTAGCATATAATTTAATATTTAAATATTAGTAATAAATTATTTATAGTCATCTACCTATGTCCTTGGCTACTAGTACTAATAGTTTACTGGTTTTAAACAAGATGTCTATCACGTAAGAAATATTCTTTTTCCTTTTAAGTATTGTATGAGAAGAAAAGTAATTACGAAGATTTCCTTCAAAAGCAAGTATATATACGAAGTTAATAAATTAATAAATCATATTCATCTTGCTGTATAGAGTTGGGAGTGCAATCAATGAGATCCAAAAATTTTATGTTGTAGGAGTAATATATGGTATACAAAAATAACAAAAATTTCTATATAAATATATTAAAGT
>NC_029780.3:49914443-49934246 GCF_000817695.3 Arachis duranensis
TTAACATTAAAATCAAATCAATGTATTAAATTTCAAAGAAGAAAAAAAAATCAAAATCAATTAACCAAAAAAATAATTCTAATTGAACATATTTGTATTTGCTCTTCTTCTCTCAGCATCCAAATTTACGGTTGCCCCAAAAATAATAAACAAATTCTAACCCAAGCAAAAGTTCAAAAATAGTACTCTTTTTCCTCTTTTTGTTTATTCCTTCCTTAACCATATCTCTGCTGCGCACTCCCTTTCCTTGTGTTTTTGTGTTGTCGATCTTGCCTCACTTTATTGTCTCGTCTTTGCTGCTCTGTATCGCGCTGTTGTATTGTCGACACCTATAAAATTTAGATAAATAATAAATAATTAATTAATAATTTAATTATGACCAAAAAAGAGTTAAGAATTTAAAATTTATACTTTAAAAATTCATTGGTAAAAATTTAACTTAAAAAATAAATTTGAGCATGAAAATATAATTAATTACGAAAAAAATGTACCGATGTTACAATTAATTATACCAAATTAAATCTGTTTAGTACTGCATGTAAAAAAACCAAAATTATAAAAATAACAAGAAAAATATTTAGAATAAAAACCTAAATACTTATCTTAAAAATTTTGGTCTCAGAGTGGGACCAATGAACTAAAATTATAACTGACCCTCACTTAAACCTAAGCCCATGACCCAAATACCCCAAATTCATATCATTTGCCTTTTTGAGATAGTGAGTCACGTAGAGAAGAGAAGAGAGGAACCAACTACCCTAACTTCACTATTCACTCATACACTCAAATCCACATATCTCACAAACCATAACTCTTATCGAAGACCCATTTGTGGCTACGCAACTACTCCGTCATCCTCTTCGATTCTACACCACTTTTGCGATCAGTATTCGCAAGATCTTTGGCTCATTTTCGAATTTCTTATTATTTTCGAGTTTTGGTTGAGTGTGTGTGAAACAATGTGATTTCGATGTTTAGGAAAAGCTTAATCTCATGTTTTAGCAGAGTTTTGACTCAAGATTAAGTAGTACAAGGTAAGAAAAATCAATTTTTTCATTGTTCCCAATTTTAAGAGAAAATCCTAGCATAAATATTGAAATAATTGATGTAATTAGATTATATAGAGTAGCTTCGATTGGTTGGTCAATTTTGGTACAAGTTGGATGCTTGGGTTAATTTTGAATCACTTAGTGGAGGCTTAGAGGATCGATTGAGGATTGGGTTTGATCGGAGAAGAAAATCCAAGAGTTGGGAAGCCGCCGTCAACAAGTTATGGGTTTTAGTTTTGGATAGACATTATGTATGGTTATGTGAAAACCTAGGTTAAATTCCCTTAGGATGGTCTTGAATAATGGATGTTGTTGATGGCAATTGTTTGGTGTGAATTTTGTGTTGAATGAGGGTTTAATTGTGAATTTGATTGGTAAATGGATATTGTGGTTCGATTGCCTCATAATGATTATGGAATGGGTAAATTGGGCCAGAGTGTAACACCCTACGATACAGAGTTTTACACTTAAGTCATAAATAAAACCTGTATCTGAAAACAACAAATTCATGAAACAGGTGAGAACCAAAAGGTTCCCATCAAGGTAAAAGTTCAAAATAGAGACGATGTAAATGTTACATGAACCTATTAGGCAATCCTAAACTTCAGCGACCCAGATCCAAGCCTAGAGTTCTCTCTAAAACATAAAAATGGAAATTCTATACAAATAATCCTAGTCTATCTCTTCATTCTGCGCCTTTTGCAACCTCCCAATCACCAATTCAAGAACAACCCTTAGCGTCACCATCGCCAGCATAAGGGATCTCTTAGATATCAAACACATACAAAACATACAAGGAATACACAAATATGGAGAACAGATACAGCGAATAGATCAAGTAGTAGGTAAATAGAATTAATCAAGTAAGCAAGCTAATTACCAAATGAACACAAAAGCAAAACATACAAATGTAAATAATGCATGTCTGTCCTATGGCCAATGAGCTCATATGTCAGTTATACAGCCAAACTCGACATGTCCGATAACTAACCCTAGACAAGAGGTTATTCATATTCATTCATTCATCATCTCATTGAAGGAATCATCCAGAAAGGTATAACTGTCCGGCCATATCTTGCGATGGAAGGTCAATAGAATCTTAAATCTTAACCTGGAGCAAGTAGGGACAAACCATTGTGTCTACTCAGGGAGACTCGTGACTCAAATAAATTTTAATTCACATATCATTTGGATCTTTGATCACCATTCATCGTAATCATTATTGCCATCAATCATATATCAACATTTCAACATTTATAAATATATAGATAGCCTGATCATCATCATCTCTCAATATCATAATCATCCTCATCATATCTTAATCATAACCAATTATCATCAACTATTAATATCATAATTCATCTCTCTTCGATTTGCTATCTCGACTCATTAGGTCTCATCCTTAACCCCTCTACCCTCTATTATATTGGCTCTAGAATCATAACAAGGTTTACAGAGGTTTAGAAGGCTAGAGAAATGGTAAAAAATTCAAAAATTTATTTTTTAGCAAAACAGAATGGTCGTGTACGCAAGCACCCTCCGTGTACGTATGAGTCCAAAATTTGGCAATGTCGCGTACGTGGACCACCTTCGCATCCGTGAGAATATTGTTAGAAACATTTGCCCGCGTCGCGTGACATTGCTGCGTACGCATGAGTTCAAAATTTGACATTGTCACATACGTGGACTACTCTCACGTACGCGAGAGTACTAGACAGAACCATTTACTCGCGTCATGTGACATTCTGTGTACGCACAAATGCAGGACTTTCAAAAAAAGATGATATGCTATAGAAAGTTCAATAATTCCCATCAATATTCAACATCAACAATTCACAATTCACTCAATTCTACAATATTGCCACCAAATTAATCATACATATACATACATACATTCATTCAACTAATCACAACAACCAATTTCAATTTAAACCTATCCTAGGGACAATTAACCTATGTATTCATATAATTTTACATAATGTCTACTTAAAACTCAAACTCATACCTTAATGACATTGATTTTCTCCCAACTTTGAATTGTCTCCGGCAAACTCGATGTCTGGCAATCCTTACTCCTTTGATTCCGCAACTCAACTCCGCACTAAACCACGTCAAGTAAGTTCCAACCAAGTTATTCAATCTAAATTTTTACCAATTCATACATAATCACAATTCTCAATCCCTAACCTTCATGAAATTGAAAAATTGAAAGTGGTTAAGAGTTTTTCACCTTTACTCACTGTTCATATGGATGAAATCTAGCAATAGCTCATACTAGAGCACCTCTAAACCATCAAAATTACAAAATTTCTCAATACCCCAAACCAAAATCACAAAATTAAAGAGAAGGAATAATTGGATAAGAAATTTCGAGTTTCTTACCACTTTGATTAGATAGAATGAAAAAAGATTTTGAGACAAACATGTGGTCACAAATGGTTTGTCCATCGGAGCTTTGGATTGAAAGTTATGAGCAATTTAGTGTGATGTGTGAATAGTGACATAGGCCATTTGTTCTTCCTCCCTCCGTCACCATCGTTTTCTTTCTCTTTCACTTAGGAATATTGTGGTTGAAGTGTTTTAGGGCAAGGGGTATCCCAAGGTTGATTTTTGGTGCGTTTGGCGCAATTTCAGGCCAAAACCTTTAGATTAGTATTTTAATATATATCCTAAATATTTTTACTTCCCCAAACTATAAAATTTAATTTCCTAATCTCCTTGGTTCATAATTAATCTATTAGTTATCAGAGTGTGAAATCAAGCTCGTGCGTTGATGATCGGATATTTTATACGCTTTTTGGCATCATTTTCATATAGTTTTTAGTATGTTTTGTTTAGTTTTTATTAAGTTTTTATAGGTTTTAGTGTTAAATTCACATTTTTGGATCTACTTTGATTTTGTGTGTTTTTGTTCAATTTCAGGTAATTTCTGGCTGAAATTGAGGAGCTGGTCTGATTTAGAGACAGAGAAAGCACTGTAGATGCTGTCCAAATCTGACCTCCTTGCACTTGAAAGAACTTTTCTGGAGCTACAAAAGTCTAAATAGAGCGTTCTCAATAGATATGGAATCTGACCTTCAGAGCTTTCCAGAAATAGATAAGGTAGTTTGTTTTGAGGTACTGGAACAGAGACTGGGAGAATGAGATACAATATCATGTTTGTTGGCTCAGAGACTTGTATTAAAATTTCTATCTCTGTCCCTAAAATTTCAGTATTTTAGTACCTCCAAAAAGTAGCGACATAGGGGACTGAAATTTTTAGAGACAGAAACTGAAATTTTGATAACATTTTATACTTGGCTTATGGACAAGTAGAGGACGTGCTAGTAAAGGTCAAAGGCCTTTACATCCCTGCTGATTTCATAATCCTAGACACTGAGAAGGATGAGGATGAATCCATCATCCTTGGAAGACCCTTCCTAGCCACAGCAAAAGCTGTGATTGATGTGGACAGAGGAGAGTTGATCCTTCAATTGAATGAGGACTACCTTGTGTTTAAAACTCAAGGATCACCCTCTGTAACCATGGAGAGGAAGCAAGAAAAGCTTCTCTCAATGCAGAGTCAAATAAAGCCCCCACAGTCAAACTCTAAGTTTGGTGTTGGGAGGCCACAACTAAGCTCTAAGTTTGGTGTTAGGAGGTCCTAACAATGCTCTGAACATATGTGAAGCTCCATGAGAGCTCACTGTCAAGCTATTGACATTAAAGAAGCGCTTATTGGGAGGCAACCCAATTTTATTTATCTATGTTATTTTATGTTTTCTTTAGGTTGATGATGATGTGGAGTCACAAAAACAACTGCAAAAATCAAAGCAAATTCAAAAACATCATTAAAAATAGCACACCCTGGAGGATAAGGTTATTGGCATTTAAACGCCAGTAAGAGTAGTAGAATGGGCGTTAAACGCCCAGCCTAGCACCATTCTGGGCGTTTAATGCTAGAAATGGGCACCAGACTGGCGTTTAACGCCAGAACAGAGCATCAAGTTGGCGTTAAACGCTAGAAACAAGCAATAGCTTGGCGTTAAACGCCAAGAAAGGTATAAAAGCTGGCGTTTAACGCCAGAAACATGCAGCAGTTTGGCGTTAAACGCCATAATTGCACTCTAAGGGTGTTTTGCACGCCTAAATAGAGCAGGGATGAGAAGTCCTTGACCCCTCAGGATCTGTGGACCCCACAGGATCCCCACCTACCCCACCTCTCTCTCTCTCTCTCTCTCTCCCCCTCGCACATCTCTATAACACTCTACCCAAAACACCACTCACCTATCAAATCCTATCCTCTTCCCTATATAAACCCCTCCACACTCCTTCATTTTTACACATTACCAACAATACTTCTATCCCTTGGCCGAACCACATACCATCCTCCATCTCCTCCATTTTCTTCTTTTTCCCATTCTTTCTTTCTTCTTTTGCTCGAGGACGAGTAAACCTTTTAAGTTTGGTGTGGTAAAAGCATTGCTTTTTGTTTTTCCATAACCATTTATGGCACCTAAGGCCGGAGAAACCTCTAGAAAGAGGAAAGGGAAGGCAAAAGCTTCCACCTCCAAGTCATGGGAGATGGAGAGATTCATCTCAAAAGCCCATCACTAGAAAAATGATAGAGCAAACAAGAGAGCACACTCATGAACCTCAACAAGAGCATGAGGAATTCCCTCATCAAGAAATTCCTGAGATGTCTCAAGGGATACATTTTTCTCCACACAACTATTGGGAGCAACTAAGGATAGGAGCACCAAAAGCACTAGGGATGGAGCTACAAAGGTAAGGAAGAGACATTGAGGAGCTCATGCGTTCCATTGGATCTTCAAGAGGAAGAACTAGCCGCCATCACTAAGGTTGACCCGTTCTTTGATTTCCTTGTTCTTATTTTTCTGTTTTTCAAATTTGATGCTTTATGTTTGTCTATGTTTGTGTCTTCATTACATGATCATTAGTGTCTAGTATCTATGTCTTAAAGCTATGAATAATTCTATGAATCCTTCACCTCTCTTAAATGAAAAATGTGCCTAATTACAAAAGAACAAGAAGTACTTGGATTTCAAATTTTATCTTGAAATTAGTTTAATTATTTTATGTGGTGGAAATACTTTTTGTTTTCTGATGAATGCTTGAACAGTGCATATTTTTTATATTGAAGTTTATGAATGTTAAAATTGTTGGCTCTTCAAAGAATGATGAACAAAGAGAAATGTTATTGATAATTTGAAAAATCATGAAATTGATTCTTGAAGCAAGAAAAAGCAGTGAAAAGAAAAAAAAAGTAGCGAAAAAAAAAAGAAAAAGCCAATATCCCTTTAAACCAAAAGGCAAGGGTAAAAAGGATCCAAGGCTTTGAGCATTAATGGATAGGAGGGCCCAAGGAAATAAAATTCAGGCCTAAGCGGCTAAATCAAGCTGTCCCTAATCATGTGCTTGTGTCATGAAGGTCCAAGTGAAAAGCTTGAGATTGAGTGGTTAAAGTCATGATCCAAAGCAAAAAGAGTGTGCTTAAGAACTCTGGGCACCTCTAACTGGAGACTTTAGCAAAGATGAGTCACAATCTGAAAAGGTTCACCTAGTTATGTGTCTGTGGCATTTATGTATTCGGTGGTAATACTGGAAAACAAAGTGCTTAGGGCCACATCCAAGACTCATAAAGTAGCTGTGTTCAAGAATCAACGTACTAAACTAGGAGAATCAATAACACTATCTAAAATTCTGAGTTCCTATAGATGCCAATCATTCTGAATTTCAAAAGATCAAGTGAGATGCCAAAACTGTTCAAAAGAAAAAAGCTACTAGCCCCGCTCATCTAATTGGGACTAAGTTTCATTGATATTGTGAGATTCATTGTATGTTCTCTTCTTTTATCCTATTTGATTTTCAGTTGCTTGGGGACAAGCAACAATTTAAGTTTGGTGTTGTGATAAACGGATAATTTATACACTTTTTGGCATTATTTTTTACATAGTTTTTAATATTATTTAGTTAGTTTTTAGTATATTTTTATTAGTTTTTAAGCAAAATTCACATTTCTGGACTTTACTATGAGTATGTGTATTTTTCAATGATTTTAGGTATTTTCTGACTGAAATTGATGGACTTGAGCAAAAATCTGATTCAGAGGCTGAAAAAGGACTGCTGATGCTGTTGGATTTTGACCTCTCTACACTCGAAATGGATTTTTGGAGCTACGGAAACCCAAATGGCGCGCTCTCAATTGCGTTAGAAAGTAGACATCCAGGGCTTTCCAGCAATATATAATAGTCCATATTTTTCTCGAGTTTAGACGACGCAAACTGGCGTTCAATGCCAGCTTTTTGCCTTATTCTGGCTTTAAATGCCAGAAACAAGTTGCAAGCTAGAGTCAAATGCCAGAAACAAGTTACAAACTGGTGTTTAACTCCAAGAGAAGTCTCTACACATGAAATCTTCAATGCTTAGCCCAAACACACACCAAGTGGGCCCAGAAGTAGATTTCTACATCATTTGCCTATTTTTGTAACCCTAGTAACTAGTTTAGTATAAATAGAACTTTTTACTATTTTATTAGGGGTCTTTTTCCCTATTTTCAAATTCATATGCCGTTTGGGGAGGCTGGCCATTCGGCCATGCCTAGACCTTGTTCTTATGTATTTTCAACGGTGGAGTTTCTACACACCATAGATTAAGGTGTGGAGCTCTGTTGTTCCTCGAGTATTAATGCAAAGTACTATTGTTCTTCTATTCAATTCATGCTTATTCTAATTCTAAGATATCCATTCGCACACAAGAACATGATGAATGTGATTATTACATGACACTCATCACCATTCTCACTTATGAACGCGTGATTGACAACCACTTTCGTTCTACATGAAAACAAGCTTGAAAGTATATCTCTTTGGTTTCTAATCAATGATTCACATTGACTCCCCTTTGACAATAGGGCATCTGAATCCGAGATTAGAATCTTCATGGTATAGGCTAGAATCCATTAGCAGCATTCCTGAGATCCAGAAAGTCTAAACCTTGTCTGTGGTATTCCGAGTAGGATCTGGGAAGGGATGACTGTGACGAGCTTCAAACTCGTGACTGTAGGGCGTAGTGACAGACGCAAAAGGATAGTAAATCCTATTCCTACACGATCAAGAACCAACAGCTGATTAGCCATACGATATATGTGCATGGTATTTTTCATCCGAGACGAGAAATCCGACAGTTGATTAGCCGTACAGAAACCGTAGAGGACCATTTTCACTGAGAGGACTGGAAGTAGCCATTGACAACGGTGACACCCAACATACAGCTTGCCATGGAAAGGAGTATGAAGGATTGGATGAAGGCAATAGGAATGCAGAGATTCAAAAGGAACAACGCATCTCCAAACGCTTATCTGAAATTTCCACCAATGAATTACATAAGTATCTCTATCTTTATTTTATGTTTATTTATCTTTTAATTATCAAAACTTTATAACCATTTGAATCCGCCTGACTGAGATTTACAAGATGACCATAGCTTGCTTCAAGCCGACAATCTCCGTGGGATCGACCCTTACTCACATAAGGTTTATTACTTGGACGACCCAGTGTACTTGCTGGTTAGTTGTGCAAAGTTGTAAAAAAGAGTTGAGATTACAATTGTGCTTATCAAGTTGTTGGCGCCATTGAGATCACAATTTCGTGCATCAGAAGCCAAGGCCTAATTAATAAGGATAACTAAACTGGAAAAAAAAAAAGAAAAAATCAAAATGCTTCATTTAATAAAGTAATTTGTAGATCATAAATGGAATGATCCAAGAAGAAATATAGTACCTTAGCTTGTTACTTCTCTAGTATAATTCACATCAATCTTTTTGAAAAGAGCAGTGGAGAAAAATGACAAAAGTTTGTAAATCTTTCGAAATTAATATAAATTATGCAAATCAATTACACAACAGCAAATTCAAAATAAAACTGAACAAGAAATATTAAATAATTTAATTTAGGCAGTTCAAAACAAAATAGAATACAGAAAAATTCAACTAAAAGAATTCAAAATTTAACTGACTTCATTTTGACAGAGAAAATTCAAAAATTAATCCAATAACTAGTACAATTATAAATTAGAAATCATATTCAAAACAAAATCAATGAATATAGTATATTAAAGTTTGAACATTGAATTAAAGTATTGAAAAGACCAGAGGTGAGAGGAAACTATCAAAGAAGAAAAGAGAAGGTTTATAGCTTACCTAAACCAGCAATGCCATAACGGAAAAGAGATCAAGGGAGCAAAGATGAGCAGCAAGCCATACCCAAGGGAGTAGCCAACGCGAGCATGTGAGACAGGGTGTTGACAGCATAATGGCTTGAGGCAGGCAGCGATAGCACAATGGCATGACGTAGGGCAACGAAGGCAGGACAACGACGTGAGACAGGGGAGCACGTAGCAGAGACAGAGTTTAGAAAGCAACAAGCGACCAAGTAAAAGGAAAAGAGGATTGGTTTTGAGCTTTTGCTTGGGTTAAGATTTGTTTATTATTTTTGAGATAACAATAAATTTGGATGTCCAGAGAATAAGAACAAATATAGATATTTTTTAAATTGAGATTATTTTTTTGGTTAATTAATTTTGATTTTTTTATTTGTTAGATTGATTTCATTTTAATTTTAATTGTTATTGAAAAAGGAGCTTTTTGTAACAAAACTAAAAAAACTTATTTAATCGTTTGAAAAAATAAATATAATTCATGTAAAAAAAATTATTTATCCATTTTTATATGGTATTAATTTGTATAAATTAACAAGGTTTAACTACTTTGTTGGTCCCTATAATTTCGTAAAATTTTCAATTAGGTCTCTATACTTTTTTTCTTTTTAATTGGGTCCCTGCATTAATTTTTTTTCATTTAAGTCTCTCTTAGTAATAATTGGCTTAATTTTATAGAGACTCAACTAAAAAATAAAAAAAAAATTGGTATAGAGACCTAAATAAAAAAAAAATGTAGAGATCTAACTAAAAAAAAAATTTTAACACAAAAATTCAATTAAAAAATATAAAAATCTAATTAAAAATTTCCTAAAACTTTAGGACCAACAAATAATTAAACCAATTAACAATCGTATCGAAACCATCGCTTTACAGATTTATAAGAACTCATCATAATATCAAGCTTTATCCTTTCATTCCTTGTATTATCTGCGCTTTATTCTGTTATTGGTTTAAAATAGGCAATGAGATAACAACTAACAACCGCACACCGTATATTATAAATATTTTATTTATTCTTCATATAACATTACATTACATCAAATACAATATTATCAGACCTTAATTATTTCGTCGGGTCTTCTACTGTGAACCTTATTCTGTGAAGCATACCAAACAGGTAATAACATAACAACAACCACACATATATAATATATTATTATATATTATATGACTATACTTAACGGTTATACTACTTCAAATATATATGGAGGATGGAAGGTTACTTCAAATCCTGTAATACTCGAGTGTCGGGGTCATTCCAAGTCTTAAATCGAATTGGATAGTAAAATCTTTTATAGTTGTTTCCCTGTAAATGGCAGGATTTTCTTCTGATAATATTTCTTTTATGGGACCATAAAGTCTATTAGTTGGATACATAGTATTAGTAGTGAAAAAGCAAGCCACTGATATCCTTGGTGTTGCTCCAGGTGCTAAAACTCTGTGCTTGATGCTCTTGAATTTGTCATTACTGATAAGCTGAAACATAAAATAAATGATCTCTTTTAATTAAATCTCTTTGGATCCTCCAAAATAATAATTAAAAGAAGCTCAAACTCCGACTGGTTATATTCATCAAATTAATTAAATTGGAAAATTATTATTACTACTCACCTGGGTTAGGTCTCCAATATTAATGACTAAGGCTCCCTCCACTGGCTTAACATCAATCCAGCGATTTTCAACCAACACTTGGAGGCCACCAGTGTGATCTTGGAGAAGAATAGTGAGGAAATTTGGGTCTGTGTGTGCTTTGTTTCCAATTGTTTTATCTGGTTCAGGACATGCTGGGTAGTAGTGAGATAATAGAAACATTCCTTGGGCACACTCCATTTCTTCCAAGTGTTTAGGCTTCAGTCCTAAAGCCTCTGATAGCAACTCGAACAGGGTGAGTCCTAATTTGTAAGCATATTCTGAATAACAAATCGTGATGTCCCTGTCATAAATTTCCCAACAAAAGTTAAGAAGGATTGAATGATAATTACTTGTCTAAATTTCATACAAATTAAATCTTTCTTGCTATTTCTATATATAATTTTTAGGACTTTTGTTTTAGCTAGATTATTTTACTTCATTCTCATGCATTGTAATTTGAGAAAAATATATTCCCTTTATTTATTTCAGGTTTTAAAAATATCTCCTAAGGGTGTGTTCAACACGCCGTCATATTTAGCATATAATCGCATAAAGTAATACTTCTCGCTCGGACACTATTCAGCCGTGAAGGGTATTTAATGTATTGTTTAAATTTATACGTCATGACTTTCTTACAGTCAAAATCATCTATAACTTAGTTTTTGTCGTGTAAAATTCCAAAATAAGTAATAACTCAAATAATATCTCAATACGTACAAATTGGATTACATTAAAAAGAATAAATATTTGATAATAGATAAACATTTTAAATAAATATATATATACTATAAATTAAATTATCAAACAGATATAAATAATTAAAAAAAATTAATATATAAAAGATTGGTCTTTTATTTTAAAACGTTGGTTTTTTTATATAAAGAGATTGGTCTTTATCATAATTGTTTGAAATATTAGTAAATAAAGAATAACATCATACAGTATAAAATTTTATATATTATACATGATAGAGAGTGTTACTTCAACACTGTCTAGTAGTATCATAATTACCTGCAAGTCTCAGGAAATTCCTCAGGTTTTGGAGGCTCAGGAAGCATAAGAGAAATTAAAGAATCTCTCCAGTTTGCTGCTTTTGCTTGATATAGGTCATAATTACTCGTAAATCTCACTTTCTTTAACCTGTCGCGGCTATAATATACTTTCTTCACATCATTTGGTTCCTCATGAAACCTACGAGTTCCTTCTTTCATCTCATCAAGAATTTCTTGGGGGATCCCATGATTCACGATTTGGAAAAACCCATATTTTTCACAAGCTTGACGAACCTTTGTCACGATGTCTTTTCTTGCAACACCACCAGTATCTTTCGACGAATTTCCAATAAGTCCGAGATCAATCACTGGAACCTGAAGAAACTCGTCGTCAGATGGCGGTGACGATGCTTTGGATGCTTGAAATTTTGTAAAAATTAAAGGAACTTTGGTCACACCATTATCAACAAGTCCTTTGACACCGAGTTTGGTGTCATCGAAAGCCTTTAGCTCTCTTTCCCATTCATCATGGGTTGAACTTTGTTGGATAATTGGATTCTCCATTTCGTACTTGTGTATCTACTTAGCTTATTAGTTTTTGTTTCTGCTTTGTAATAGGTGCTGTGATGCTTTGAAACTTAGGTCACCTTGGGGCCATTTATATACTAAACCACAAGTCCACAGGAAGGTTGTAATAACAATTATATATTGTTTAGTCAAAACAAATAATTAATAAATTCAAAAATTTTGAAATCTGATCCGAGTTATAATATTGTTCAACTTATATTCCAAAAGTATAGTTGATTTTCTAATTAAATTTTATTTTTATTTTTACTCATTCTTTTTTATAGTACAATAATAATCTTAACTAGTTTTTCATGACTAAGGTTCAGTCATATATTCTCGTATGTAATAACGATTCTTTAATTTTGAGGATAAAAAATATATATATAAATTTTAAAATAATAAAGTAAAAGTCAAACGCAAAAAGAAAATTTCATTTTAGGAAAAATAAAACGGCATGTATAGTAAGAAGAATAAATAAATATTATATATAATTATAAAGAAGAAAATAGATATTCTAAAATTGTTGGACTAGTTGTGTTGTAACACCCTATCAGTCTAAACTTTACCTCTAGCCGTAAAGTAAAGGATAACAAAGTGTCACGATAGTTCAAAAGCTTATACAATATTATATATAGAAAGAAGTAGTAATACTAGAAACCCGATGAAGGAATAAAAGCTCAACGTCGCATAAAGCAGAATTACATACGTGAAGCATTCACACACAATAACTAAACGCGTAGACAACATAAGAACAGTACATGTAAATATACAACCTTGCAATAAAGCTACAAGATACAAGGTAGTGGCTAATAGATAAACAAGTAAATATATATCACATACAAAAGGAATTAGATACAGCCTGTGGAGTTTATGCCGACTAGTCAAGAGATACAACAGAATTTTATGGTTAAAACAAAAGTTAAAACAAAAGTCTCTAAGGCAACAAAGTTATATAAATACAAAAGCTGAGAGAAAACTATAACAAAAGTAAAGTAGAATAAATCAAAGGAGAAACCATCTTTCGCTCTGTCACCATGTCCACAAACTCATTGAGGTGGGTTGCGACCAGCATCTGAAAAACAACAACATATGGTATGAGAACCCGAGGTTCTCAATATAGTAATAGTGCCCAATACATAAGATGTAAGGTTCTGGGATGCCAAAGGCAATCGTAGAACTTCACATCAACCATAAGGTTCAAGCTTATAAAACAATTTAATAAAATCCTTAAATGGGTCATCTATCTTACGAGATTTTCTAAGCTAACATTAACACCACTGTCTCACAGCCTTCGCCAGCCTAACCTCCATGCGATCCCATTGCCACCGCCTACAGAGCCTCTTCAATCCTAGTAGAAAACACAAATAATGCAAACAAGTAAAGCACAAGTACATATACAGCAAGTAGAACAAATAGCAAGTAGGCATGTGATACATTTAGGCACAATAGAAGTTAAGAAAAGCATACAAATAGATAGAAAATGCATATGATGAATGCCTATTATATTGGCTCGTGATATCACTTGTCGGTCTATAAATGCCAACCCGACACATCCTTTCGATTGTTGTCTTTCTGCCACGTTCAAGGATATAGTGCCTGACACGCTATTATTCCGAGGATATAGTGGCTGGCACACTTGCATGCTCATTCCGAGGATATAGTGCCTGTCACACTCTTGCAACAGAAAAGGTTATGCGAGCGGGATACCTAGCCACAAACCTCACATCACACCGTAAGCGGGATTAACCACCATCCTTATTGTACAACAACTCATCATTAATCTCTGAGTCCCAGACTTGTCATAACCATCATTAATTGTTGATTTCACAAATTATCATCAACACTTAAGTTCTCAAAGTCATCACCTATAGCACTTCACCCATTCACCTACAACTTCAAAAGCCTAAGTCTCCGTCTTCTAAACTCATACAGAAATTTACCAATTTGATTCACTAACTCATCTGTATTAGTCTTAGGGCCTAATTACTAGGTAAAAATCTTAAATGGTAATTAAAGAAGTTTAGAAAGTTAGAGAGCCCTTGAAAAGTAAAGAAATAATTTTTTAGCAAAACAAGGGTCTTGCGTATGCTAAACCCTGTCCCACTAGTGCGTGAAATTGAACTCGCACAACTTCACCGGCAAGTGCACCGGGTCATCCAAGTAATACCTCAGTTGAGTAAGGGTCGATCCCACGAGGATTGTTGGATTGAGCAAGCTGTGGTTATCCTGCAGATCTTAGTCAAGCAAATAGAAAGATAGTTGTTGTTGTTGTAGGCGCATAAAGCAAAATAATAAAGAAAGCAATAATGAATTAACGTAGGAATAATAATAAGAAAATAGTTAAGGCTTTGGAGATGCTTTATCTTTCTGGATTAATACGTCTTACTGGAAACTTCAACAATGAATGGTTGGCTCAATGGCAAAGCTGTAAGTGATTAACTCATGTCCCCTCATCAAGTTAATCTTGTCTAAACCATATCAAACGCTGTTGTTAGTGGTCATTCAACATGGCTGAGGATGAAGTCCATGCAATTCACTCTCCTTTGTTGATTCTACTCAAAACGCCAAAGACAATGTCAAATCTTCTGGATCGGAGAATGATGCTCTATGATTCTAGCCTTAGCGCCACAAAAACCTCATCACCCATAACTAACTGGATTATATGTCACTTATCTTCGATTCGCCCACGTGAATTATTGGTTCAAGTGATGCATTATCAAGCTTTAGCTCAATACAATCCGGGTCAGAACCTGTAAAAAACTCACGTATAGAAAGGGACGTACCCAGTCTCATTTGGATGAAGAACGACAATACATCATAAAAGGGAATCAAACATATATTGAAATAGAAACAGTAATATTATTAATCCATAGGAATCAGCAGAGCTCCTAACCTTAACCTAGGAGGTTTAATTGCTCATAATTTATAGAGGAAACTTAGATGTAAAGTATGATACAAGTTGATCCGTGATCTCCTCTATATATAGGAGATGCTAACCCTAAAATATGTTAATTTTAACTTAAAAAGTACAAAGATAAACTAAACTAAGCTAAAGAGTGCGAGAATCCATTTTGGGCCCACTTTGGTCTTGTGCTCGTCCAGGCCTGGCATCCAACTTGGAGAATGGGCGTTGAACGCTAGTTAGCGGGGTGAACTCCTGTTTCCTTGGTCCCTTGTGGCGTTGAACGCCAGCTTTAGGCGTTGAACGCTGGGGATGCTCCCTTTGGGGCATTGAACTCCAGATGTGGGCGTTAAATGCCAGTTATGGGAAGTGATCTGGAAGAGAAGTATAAACTATCATATATTGTTGGAAAGCTCTGGAAGTTAGCTTTCCAACGCCATTAAGAGCCCAGCAATTGGACCGCTTTAGCTCAAGATATGCTCATTAGAGTGTACGGAGGTTAGGACTTGACAACATCTACTATCCTCTCTTTAGCTTTGAACAAGACTTTGCCAATGTTGCTGATTTTCCTGAAAAATCACCTAAAATCACAGAAAAAACAAAAAACACAAAGTAGTATCCAAAAAGTGAATTTTGCACTAAAACATACTAAAACTTACTAAAACTAATAAAATCTAACTAAAAATAATATGAAAATGCAATGAAAAAGCGTATAAGAAATCCACTTATCACCCGCGTACACATGAGTTGAAATTTGGGTGTCGGCCTATGGCGCCCCCTATTCGCGTGCGCAAGTGTCCCGACCCGAATCGAATTCCCGTGTCGCGTGTTAAATTTTCACGTATGCATGCCTTGAAAATACATGCTCGCGTATGCATGCTAGTGCCCGTATACACGAGATACCTCAGACAGAGGAGAATGTTTGCATCACGTGCACAGCTTCACGTACGCATGCTGTATCAGACTTACAAAGTTTTTAAAGCTGCAGAAATGAAATTTTTAGCCCTAACTTCCAATGTTCATAACTTCCACTACAAAACTCCATTTTCTCCAAATTTTATATCATTTTAAATCTATTAAAATCATGTTTAATTTAAAAAAAAAACACTTAATTTCAAGGTCTGAGGCTAAAGTTATGATCCGCCGAAGTTCATTAAAAGCAAGGTTTTACAAAATTCTGCAAAATTCTCTAGTTTCCAAAACTTCAAAACCAAACCAATCAAAACCTACTTAATTTCATTAAAAACACTACCATACGCTACAATTTACCATTTCATTGCACTTCAATAATTTCCACACTTATTTCACTCAATCTTTCCACCTCTTCCCACCATAATTCAATAAAACCCACTACTACCAAATCAAGACATCAATATTAACAATTTTGCACAATTCAAATATTCATCAACATCATTCATCCTATATTATCTTCAATCCTCATAATTATCATTATTCAACCCCAATATCAATAACCAAAATCATTCATTAACAATAATATCATAATCTCATCAAAATCATCACATTCATTAAAATCGTCATACATCATCAATCCAACAATTATCAACAACCAATTCAATTATATCCTAAGGTCTACTAGCCTAAGTGTCAGGAAACATTACATATTACATAGAGAAAATCGAAATCATACCTTGGCTGTTTATTCTCCACACACAAAACCACTTCACCACAAGCTTTCCAAGCCTCCAATAACACCAAGAACACTCTAGATCATGAAGAACAACAAGAATCAAAGTTAGGATTTATGACATACAACTAAACACAAGATTTTAGTGATATCTTATGTTGTCCAACGAGATTTGTGATAAAAACCACTACTCACCCAAGCTAGATTACACCTAAATAACAAAAACACAATGAAACTCAAAGATCCAAAGTCATTTTCGAGTTTTGTGCTAGGGTAGAAAACTAGAAAAGATAGAGTGAAATCCTTACCACTTTGGTAGATAGAATTGACGGGCTCGGTGAAAGCTTCGTGTGGCCACAAACAGGACGCGAATTGGAGTACCGTATCTCAAGTTACAAGAGAAAGAGTGAGAGTGTGAATAGTATTTTGTGCAAACCCTTACCTCCTCTCTCAATTTCACGTTGCTTCAGCCTTCTTGGGCTGAAAGTGGCTGAATTGGTCACTTAAGTGTGTATTTATAAGTTGGGCTTGGGCCCAACTTGGCTCTGATCCAACCTGTTTGTATTTTTAGCCCGTTTAACCCACTTTGGACCAAAACTTTTTAGATTAGCGTCCGATTTCTAGATGTTTTCCTAAGTTTTTCTATTGCTTTTATTATTCTTTCACATTACCGGATAGATTTAAGTTGGTACTACTGGTTAAATTATCAGTACGCATTTTTCGTAATTTTCTGTAGAAAATTACATTTTTTCACTAAAAGAAAATTACTAAATTCAAATCTCACTACAAGAAAAAAGGTCTATGGTCACGCTTGTTTTTGCTACGCTTTAAAAGCGTAGCCAAAAGTGGTCTATGGCCACGCTTTTATGAGGGTGACGATAAAATAAAGATTTGGCCACTTTTTTTTCTACGCTTCAAAAGCGTGGCAAAAAGTGTCAATGGCCACGCTTTTATGAGAGTGGCTATTGATGCGAGATTTGGCCACGCTTTTATTTGCCACGTTTAAAAAGCGTAGCCATAGAGAGAAACCGGCATGCTTTTAAAGCGTAGCAACAGAGTTTTGTTATTCAGGCGTTTGAAAAGCGTCGCCGTTAACGAAAAGCCTTTTGGCACGCTTTAAAAGCGTAGCCAAAAGGTTCCCCCGAAAAAAAATGTATCGGATAAATTAAAAAAACCTTCTTCGTTTAAAGACTTAGAAAAAAAAAGGTAACCACAAAAAACTTAGAGAAAAAGCTTCATTGTGCTTGCTCTGCCCTAACCCCTTCTCGTTCGTGCTCTGCGCTAACTACTCCTCCATCAAAAGCCGCAGCGACGAGACACTCACTCCATTGTGCCCTAACTCCTCCTCCTTCATTGTGCCTCGCCCACACCGCGCGATGACACTCCGACCACACTCCGTGAGAACGACGCTGCGATTGCAATGCCTCTGCCGGAAATCCCTCTTCTGGCACTCCCAACCCTCCTTCTGCGGTGACTATCTCTGGAAGTGACTCCCTCCGCTCAGTCGCCGTGGATGCTCCCCTTTGCCGCTGCTCATCCCTTCCGTCGCTGCGAAAGCCTAACCCCCTAACCCCTTCCGCGCCGCTGCCTTCCTGCTTCTTGTTTCTTGTAAGTCCTCTTCTTTGTAAGTCGCTCAGCAAATCTGATGGCTATGTTGTGACGAAGCCCAGAATGACGAAGACCAGTGATGAAGCCCAAGACGACGAAGCCCTCACTTGTTGGTAATTTCATCTTTCATTCTCTCTGTCTCATTTCATATACTTAATCTTTGCATGTGATTTTTATTCATTTCCTTAGTGTGTGATTTTTGTCTCCTCGTTCGAAATCTGTGTTTTTTTTTCAATGATTCAAGGGAAGCTTTGTCGAATTGATTAATCGGTTTAAGTGTTGTCATGTTGAGCTGGTTAAGCAAGTTGCACAGAAAAAAGATTATTCCATTTTTTGTATTAAATCGCACTGTAATTTGAATATTTGGGGGTTCATGATTGCGTTTTTAGTTGCATGTCTGCTTTGTTTGAAGATTTATGACATGTTCATGCTTCGAATTTGATGATGCTGTTTTCCTTGTCTGTGATTTGTGAGATCAATTTTGGATCATATGAGATTGCATTCTTGTAAGGGTTCCTCCTTGGGTTTTGGTTCATGGTGCACGAATTTGCAATCCGTACAACTAACCAGCAAGTGCACTGGGTCGTCCAAGTAATACCTTACGTGAGTAAGGGTTGATCCCACGGAGATTATTGGTTTGAAGCAAGCTATATTTATTTTATTGATCTTAGTTAGGATGTCAATAAGGTTATTTGGATTTAATTGTAAGAAGTAAAAGTATTTGGAATAAGTAATTGTTACTTTATTAATGAAGAATATGTTGGGGTTTTGGAGATGCTTTGTCCTCTGAACTTCAACTCTTCCTTGAAATCCTTTTCCACACGCAAGGCTCCTTCCATGGCAAGCTGTATGTAAATAGGATCCATTGATCCTTTTGCGTTTGTCATCACACCCAGCAATCGCGAGTTTGAAGCTCGTCACAGCCATTCAATCCTTGAATCCTACTCGGAATACCACAGACAAGGTTTAGACTTTTCGGATCCTCAAGAGTGGCCGCCATCAGTTCTAGCTTATACCACGAAGATTCTGATTAAATAAGCTAAGAGATACTCATTCAATCTGATGTAGAACGGAGGTGTTTGTCAGGCACACTGGTGGACAAAATTTTGATACAAGAGTTCCAAGCACTGTTAGAGAAGCTCACAACTCCGTTCAACTTAACCAGCAAGTGTACTGGGTCATCCAAGT
>NC_029780.3:49934527-49935069 GCF_000817695.3 Arachis duranensis
CTTTCCGGATTCCCGGGATCCTACTCGGAATATCACAGACAAGGTTAGACTTTTCGGATCCCCATGAATGCCGCCATCTATCTAGCTTATACCACGAAGATTCTGTTGGAGAATCTAAGAGATATGCGCCCGGTCTAGAGTAGAACGGAAGTGGTTGTCAATCACGCGCGTTCATAGGTGAGAATGATGATGAGTGTCACGGATCATCACATTCATCAAGTTGAAGTGCAACGTATATCTTGGAATAAGAATAAAAGTGAATTGAATAGAAAGTAATAATAATTGTATTGAAACTTGAGGTACAGGAGAGCTCCACACCCTTAATCTATGGTGTGTAGAAACTCCACTGTTGAAAATACATAAGTGAAAGGTTCAGGCATGGCCGAATGGCCAGCCCCCTGAATGATCAAGAGACCGAATGATAAAAGACTACAAAGTCAAAAGATTAAACTATCAAAAGATGTCTAATACAATAGTAACTTATCCTATTTATACTAGACTAGCTACTAGGGTTTACATGAGTAAGTAATTGATGCATAAAT
>NC_029780.3:49935325-49935642 GCF_000817695.3 Arachis duranensis
TTATTATATATTGCTGGAAAGCTCTGGATGTCTATTTTCCAACACCGTTGAGAGCGCACTATTTGGAGTTTTGTAGTTCCAGAAAATTTATTTCGAGCGCAGGGAGGTCAGATTCCAACAGCATCAGCAGTCCTTTTGTCAGCCTTTTTCAGAGTTTTGCTCAAGTCCCTCAATTTCAGCCAGAAATTATCTGAAATCACAGAAAAACACACAAACTCATAGTAAGTCCAGAAATGTGAATTTAATATAAAAACTAATGAAAACATTCCTAAAAGTAGCTTGAACTTACTAAAAACTACCTAAAAACAATGCCAAAA
>NC_029780.3:49936141-49937762 GCF_000817695.3 Arachis duranensis
TTTTTTTCACTGCTTTTTCTTGCTTCAAGAATCAATTTTATGATTTTTCAGATTATCAATAACATTTCTCTTTGTTCATCATTCTTTCAAGAGCCAAAAATTTTAGCATTCATAAACAACAAGATCAAAAATATGCACTGTTCAAGCATTCATTCAGAAAACAAAAAGTATTGTCACCACATCAATATAATTAAATTAAATTCAAGGATAAATTCGAAATTCATGTACTTCTTGTTCTTTTGAATTAAAACATTTTTCATTTAAGAGAGGTGAAGGATTAATGGATTTTATCCATAGCTTTAAGACATGGTTACTACATACTAATGATCATGAAGTAAAGACACAAAACATAGACAAACACAACATAAAAACCGAAAAGCAGAAAGAAATAAGAACAAGGAATGAATCCACCTTTAGTGGCGTCTTCTTCTTGAAGGACCAACAATATCCTTAAGCTCTTCTATGTCCCTTCATTGCCTTTGTTGCTCCTCCCTCATTGCTCTTTGATCTTCTCTTATTTCATGGAGAATGATGGAGTGCTCATGATGTTCCACCCTTAATTGTTCAACATTGTGGCTCAAATCTTCTAAGGAAGTGTTGAGTTGTTCCCAATAGTTGTTAGGGGATTTCTTGATGATGAGCTTCCTCATGCATCTCTTGAGAACCGTGAAGGGTCTCTCTTGCTTGCTCCATCCTCTTCTTGGTGATGGGCTTATCCTCTTCAATGGAGATGTCTCCTTCTATGATAACTCCAGCTGAGTAACATAGATGGCAAATAAGGTGAGGAAAAGCTAGCCTAGCCATGGTGGAGGGCTTGTCAGCTATTTTGTAGATTTCACTGGAGATGACCTCATGAACTTCTATTTCCTCTCCAATCATGATGCTATGAATCATGATGGCCCGATTCACAGTAGCTTCAGATTGGTTGCTAGTAGGAATAATGGAGCATTGAATGAACTCCAACCATCCTCTAGCCATAGGTTTGAGGTCCAGTCTTCTTAGTTGAACTGGCTTGCCTTTGGAGTCTCTCTTCCATTGAGCTCCTTCCACACATATGTCCATTAGGACTTGGTCCAACCTTTGATTAAAGTTGACTCTTCTAGTGTAGGGGCGTTCATCTCCTTGCATCATGGGCAAGTGAAATGCCAACCTCACATTTTCCGGACTAAAATCTAAGTATTTCCCCCGAACCATTGTGAGATAATTCTTTGGATTTGGGTTCATACTTGATCATGGTTCTTAGCGATCCATGCATTGGCATAGAACTCTTGAACCATTAAGATTCCGACTTGTTGCATAGGGTTGGTTAAGACTTCCCAACCTCTTCTTCGGATTTCATGTCGGATCTCCGGATACTCATTTTTCTTGAGCTTGAAAGGGACCTCAGGGATCACTTTCTTCTTTGCCACAACATCATAGAAGTGGTCTTGATGGCTCTTGGAGACGAATCTTTCCATCTCCCATGACTTGGAGGTGGAAGCTTTTGTCTTCCCTTTTCCTTTTCTAGAGGATTCTCTGGCCTTAGGTGCCATTGATGGTAGTGGAAAACAAAAAAGATTGTGCTTTGACCACACACCAAACTTAAAATATTGCTCGTCCTCGAGCAATAGAAGAAAGAAGA
>NC_029780.3:49940068-49943147 GCF_000817695.3 Arachis duranensis
TCTGTTGCTGAGAAGATGATGGATATGGCTTACTATTATTCAGCCTATTGCGTCCACCATTGTTAAAGCCTTGTTGAGGCTTTTGTTGATCCTTCCAGGAGAAATTTGGGTGATTTCTCCATGATGGGTTATAGGTGTTTCCATCTGGTTCACCCATGTAATTAACCTCTGCCATTGTAGGGTTCTCAGGATCATAAGCTTCTTTAGAAGTGCCTCTTTAGTACTGTTGGATGCATGTTGCCATCCATTCAGATATTAAGAGATCATGTTGACCTGTTGAGTCAACACTTTGTTCTGAGCCAATATGGCATTCAGAGCATCAATTTCAAGAACTCCTTTCTTCTGAGGTATCCCATTATTTACGGAATTCCTCTCAGAGGTATACATGAGTTGGTTGTTTGCAACCATGTCAATGAGTTCTTGTGCCTCTTCAGGCGTTTTCTTCAGGTGAATAGATCCACCTGCAGAATGGTCCAATGACATTTTCGAAAATTCAGATAGACCATAATAGAATATATCTAATATGGTCCATTCTGAAAACATGTCAGATGGACATCTTTTGGTCAGCTGCTTGTATCTTTCCCAAGCTTCATAGAGGGATTCACCATCTTTTTGCTTGAAGGTCTGAACATCCACTCTCAACTTGCTCAGCTTTTGAGGAGGAAAGAATTTATCCAAGAAGGCAGTGACCAGCTTATCCCAGGAGTCCAGGCTATCCTTGGGTTGTGAATCCAACCATATTCTAGCTCTGTCTCTTACAGCAAAAGGGAAAAGCATGAGTCTGTAGACTTCAAGATCAACTCCATTCGTTTTTACAGTATCACAAATCTGCAAGAACTCAGTTAAAAACTGGTAAGGATCTTCAGATGGAAGTCCATAAAACTTGCAGTTTTGTTGCATTAAAGCAACTAGTTGAGGCTTAAGCTCAAAGTTATTAGCTCTAATGGCAGGAATGGAGATGCTTCTTCCATCAAACTTGGACGTTGGCTTTGTGAAGTTACCAAGCATTCTCCTTGCATTATTATTATTTTCGGCTGCCATCTCCTTCTCTTGTTCTAATATTTCTGAAAGGTTACCTTTAGATTGTTGTAACTTAGCTTCTCTTAATTTTCTCTTCAGAGACCTTTCAGGTTCTGGATCAATTTCAACAAGAGTGCCTTTATCCTTGTTCCTTCTCATATGAAAGAGAAGAAAACAAGAAAAGAAAGAGGAGTCCTCTATGTCACAGTATAGAGATTCCTTTATGTTAGTAGAAAAAGAAAGGGGGGAAGAGTGAAGAAGAGTGGGTTCGGATATTTAGATGAAGAGAGGTGAAGAGAAGTGTTAGTAAATAATTAAATAAAATAAGAGAGAAGAGATAGAAAATTCAAAAATAATTTTTTTTTAAAAAAAAAGGGTTAGTAATTTTCGAAAATTAGAAATAAGATAAGATTAAAATTAAAATTTAAAACAAAAAAATAATTTTTGAAAAAGAGGTGAGATATTTTCGAAAATTAGAGAGGAAAGAGTAGCTAGGTGGTTTTGAAAAAGATAAGAAACAAACAAAAAGTTAATTAGTTAGTTGAAAAAGATTTTAAAATCAAATTTTAAAAAATAAGAAGATAGATAAGATCTTTTGAAATCAAATTTTTGAAAAAGATAAAAAGATAAGATAAAAAGATAAGATAGAAAAGATAAAAAAGATTTTAATTTTTAAATTTAAAATTACTTACTTCACTAACAAGAAAATAAAAGATAAGATTCTAGAACTTAAAGATTGAACCTTTCTTAACAAGCAGGTAACAAACTTCAAATTTTTGAATCAACCACATTAATTGTTAGCTAATTTTTGAAAATATGATATAAAGATAAGAAAAAGATTTTGAAAAAGATTTTTGAAATTTTCAAAAAAGAGGAAAAATTGGAAAAGATATGATTTTTGAAAAAAAATTTTGAAAAGATAAGAATTTTAAAATTGAAAATTTGACTTGACTTGTAAGAAACAACTAATTTTGAAAATTTTTGACTAAGTCAACTCAAATTTTCGAAAATTTGGAGAGAAATAAGGAAAAGATATTTTTTTGATTTTTGAATATTTTAATTATGAGAAAGAAAAACACAAACATGACCCAAAACATGAAAATTTTGGATCAAAACACAAGATGCATGCAAGAACACTATGAATGTCAAGATGAACACCAAGAACACTTTGAAGATCATGATGAACATCAAGAACACATTTTTGAAAAATTTTTGATGCTAGGAAAACATGCAAGACACCAAACTTAGAAATCTTTAATGTATGGACTCTAACAAACAAAAAATGCATATGAAAAACAACAAACAACACAAAACAAGAAAACATCAAGATCAAACAAGAAGACTTGTCAAGAACAACTTGAAGATCATGAAGAACACTATGAATGCATGGAATTTTCGAAAAATGCAAGAAAAAAATTTTAAAAGCATGCAATTGACACCAAACTTAAAAATTGACTCAAGACTCAAACAAGAAACACAAAATATTTTTGATTTTTATGATTTTCTAATTTTTTGGATTTTTTTATTAATTTTTTTCGAAAATAAAGGTTGGAAAAATGAAAAAGAAAAGAAAAATTTTGAAAAAGATTTTTGAAAAGAAAATTACCTAATCTGAGCAACAAGATGAACCGTCAGTTGTCCAAACTCGAACAATCCCCGGCAACGGCGCCAAAAACTTGGTGGACGAAATTGTGATACAAGAGTTCCAGGCACTGTTAGAGAAGCTCACAACTCCGTTCAACTTAACCAGCAAGTGTACTGGGTCATCCAAGTAATATCTTACGTGAGTAAGGGTCGATCCCATAGAGATTGTTGGTATGAAGCAAGCTATGGTCACCTTGTAAATCTCAGTTAGGCAGATTAAATTGGTTTATGATGAGTTTGAAAATTAATAATAAATAGAAAATAAAAAGGATAGAAATACTTATGTAAATCAATAGTGGAAATTTCAGATAGGCGTGTGGAGATGCTGTGCTCCTCTTGAATCTCTACTTTCTTATTACATTCATCCAATCCTTCTTACTCCTTTCCATGGCAAGCTGTATGTAGGGCATCACCA
>NC_029780.3:49944602-49945249 GCF_000817695.3 Arachis duranensis
CATGCACTGTTCAAGCATTCATTCAGAGAACAAAAAGTGTTGCCACCACATATAGTTAATTATAATTTTTATTGTTAAGAACTCGAAAAATTAAATTACTTCTTTATTCTAATTATCTACTATTTTATTCATGCCTGATGATGATGAGAAAAATAAATTATAACTTAATTGGAAATAAAACCAGAATAGATATACTAATTACTACTACTACTACTACTACTATATATCTCCTAAGGTAAATTTCTATAATAACACTATCACAGAGTTAAAGCTAAAATTAGAACTCAACAACCTGTGTTTTGAAAAGTAGATGTTCCTCTGATCTGTGGGGTGCTTGGTCCTTCAAGGATTAATTTCTGGCACTTCAGCTCCCTTAAATCACGCCCTTGCTCTTCCTGTTCCTTAAGCAGTTTGCAAAGCATGCTACTTTGATTGTTCTGTTCTTCCTTTATTTGGTTCATAGCTTCTTGCAAGTTGGAAATAGATGCTTCAAGATGTTCCCAATATTCGAATTGAGGAAGTTCTGGGAGGACTTCCTGTGCTCTCCTCTTGATTGGATCATCCTACAGCTATTGTCTTTCCATTGATATTTTAGTGATTGGCCTCTCAACTGAAATATATTCTGTTATTCCCATCTTCACTCCGGC
>NC_029780.3:49945461-49947253 GCF_000817695.3 Arachis duranensis
TGGTGGGCAGTATGGAACGCCCAATGAAATCCAGCCAGCCTCTGGCTACTGGTTTGAGATCTTCTCTTTTGAGTTGATTTGGGATGTCAGTCGTGTTGGTGGTCCACCTGGCTTCAGGGATTCATATATCCTCTAGAATCTTGTCCAGATCTTTGTTTACCCTCATTATTCTCCTATTAAAGGAGTCTGGGTCATCCTTTAGTTGAGGAAGCTTAAAGATCTCCCTGATTTTGTCAGGATGGGTATGAATAATCTTTCCTCTGACTAAGGTCCGATGGTCATAGAGGGCAGCTCCAATTATTCTTTGCCTGTCTGTCTACCATAGATTAGCATAGAACTCTTGAACCATGTTCCTTCCCACTTTCGTTTCACGATTGGCTAGGATTTCCCAGTTCCTGTTTCGAATTTATTCTTGGATCTCTGGATATTCATCTTCTTTCAGATCGAACTTGACTTCCGGGATCACTGATCTTAGACTCATTATTTTGTAGTAATGGTCTGAATGTTCTTTAGTCAAGAACTTTCCTTGATTCCAAAGTGGTTTTGGAATACTCTCTTTCTTGCCTCTTGGGGTGGGTTGTTTTCCTTTAGGGGCCATGATCAAAATGAGTATGTTTTTGTGATCACGGATAAGCACACCAAACTTAGAGGTTTGCTTGTCCTCAAGCAAAAGAAAAGAGAGAAGAGGAATAGGAGGAGAGCAAGTGTGGAGGAGAAGAGGGATAGGAGGAGAGCAAGTGTGGAATGGAGGATGAGGAGAGGGACGCCGAAAGGGAATATAAAGGGAGGGGGTGGGTATTCGAAAATAAGAAAAAGATATAAGATAAGAGATATGATTCATAAAAGATAAACATGATAAGAAAAGGATATAATTTAAAAAGATATGAATGATATTAAAAATAAATTTGAAATATATAATTTGAAAAAGATTTTAAAAGATAATTAAGTTGGAAAAGAGATTTGGAAAAAGAGTTGGATTGGATTGAAAATCAACTGTCTTTATGGATTAAGATGCATGTAAAATCTTTGAAATAGGGATTTCAGAAATTAGAGATTTTAGATATTAGGATTAAAATTTTTGAAATTGAAGGATGATATTTGGAAACATGTTTATGCAAGAAATCATGAATTGAAACATAAAAATTAGAAAATTTTTGAAGAAAAACGAATTTTGCCTCCTCCCCACCATCCTGGCGTTAAACGCCCAACTGCTGCATGTTTTGGGAGTTTAACGCCCAATTGTTGCTTCTCCTTGGCGTTCAACGCCCAGCTGTTGCTTCTTTCTGGCGTTGAACGCCAGGAAGTCCTTTGTCACTGGGCATTTTTCTGAACGCCCAGGATGCTATCAATCTGGCGTTAAACGCCCAGATGGTGCTTCTTTCTGGCGTTCAACGCCCAGAAGATGCTCCTTTCTGGCGTTTAACACCCAGATGGCTACCCTTACTGGCGTTGGATGCCAGTGAGCTTTCCAAATTTCCCTGTAACTCTGTGAATTCAATCAATTGCTATTTTACCTTTTGAAGATACTCTGACATATACCTGTAAAAATCAATTAATTAGAAAAAACGAATAAAATTGAATTTTGTGAATGGCTGGGTTGCCTCCCAGCAAGCGCTTCTTTATTGTCTTTAGCTGGGCTATTACTGAGCTCTAATCAAGTCTCAGTTTTGAGCATTCTTGCTCAAAATTACCTTCAAGATAATGCTTAACTCTTTGTCCATTAACAATGAACTTTTTGTTAGAGTCATTATCCTGAAGCTCTATGTATCCATATGGTGATACACTTGTAATC
>NC_029780.3:49950075-49952327 GCF_000817695.3 Arachis duranensis
TGATAATAGATGCAGGTATTAGGTTGATTCTTGCCCCAAGATCACATAGAGCTTGCTTGGTACAATTACCCTCTAATGTGCATGGTATCATAAAGCTCCCGGGATCTTTAAGCTTCTCAGGTAAGCTTTTCAGAATGACTGCACTGCATTCTTCAGTGAGGTAAAATTTTTCAGTTTCCCTCCAATCCTTCTTATGACTTAAGATTTCTTTCATGAACTTAGCATAAGAGGGTATTTGCTCAAGTGCTTCTGCAAACGGAATCTTTATTTCAAGAGTCCTGAGATAGTCTGCAAAGCAAGCAAATTGCTTATCCTGTTCCGCTTGGTGGAGTTTTTGAGGATAAGGCATTTTGGCTTTGTATTCCTCAACCTTAGTTGCTGCAGGTTTATTGCCTACAGATGTGGAATGGGAAGCTTTTTTAGAAGGGTTGTTATCAGCACTTGTATGTGACTGATCTCCTACTGGCGTTTGAATGCCAGGGGTGGAAGCTGGAGTGGCGTTAGGCGCCATCTCCTTATCTGTTACTGGCGTCTAAACGCCAGAACTATGCTTCCCTTGGGCGTTCAATGCCAGATTCATGCTTGTTTCTGGCGTTGAACGCCAAAAATGAGCATGGTCTGGGCGTTCAGCGCCAGCCTTATTCCTTTCTGGGCTCTGATTGTCCTCAGAGGGATTTTGAGTAGCCATTTGTTCATTTCTTGGCTTCCTGCTGCTTTGAAGTGAGGTATTTAATGTTTTCCCACTTCTTAATTGAATTGCTTGGCATTCTTCTGCTATTTGTTTTGACAGTTGCCTTTCTGTTTGCTTTAACTATACTTCCATATTCCTGTTAGCCATTCTTGTTTCCTGTAGTATTTCCTTGAATTCGGCTAGCTGCTGGGTTAGAAAGTCTAATTGCTGATTGAATTCATTAGCCTGATCCATAGGACTGAGTTCAGCAGTTACTGTTTTAGCTTTTTCTTTCATGGAGGATTCACTGCTTAGGTACATATGCTGAAATTTAATGGAGCCATCAGCAAGTTGAAGACATATCCGGGTTGGTTTAACTTCATCAGTCAACCCAAGCTTTTCGATAGTAGCTACAGGTATTAGATTAATACTTGCCCCGAGATCACATAGAGCTTGCTTGGTACACGTACCTTCTAATGTGCATGGTATCATAAAGCTTCCCGGATCCTTAAACTTCTCAGGTAAGCCTTTTAGAATGACTGCACTGCATTCTTCAGTGAGGTAAACTTTCTCAGTTTCCCTCCAATCCTTCTTATGACTTAAGATCTCTTTCATGAACTTGGCATAAGAGGGTATTTGCTCAAGTGCCTCTACAAACGGAATCTTTATTTCAAGAGTCCTGAGATAGTCTGCAAAGTGGGCAAATTGCTTATCCTGTTCCACTTGGCGGAGTTTCTGAGGATAAGGCATTTTGGCTTTATATTCCTCAACCTTAGTTGCTGTAGGTTTATTGCCTACAGATGTGGGTTGAGAAGCCTTTTTAGGGGGGTTGTGATGAGCGGATAATTTATACGCTTTTTGGCATTGTTTTTAGTATGTTTTTAGTATGTTTTAGTTAGTTTTTATTATATTTTTATTAGTTTTTAGTTGAAATTCACTTTTCTGGACTTTACTATGAGTTTGTGTGTTTTTCTGTGATTTCAGATATTTTCTGGCTAAAATTGAGGGACCCGAGCAAAAATCTGATTCAGAGGCTGAAAAGGACTGTAGATACTGTTGGATTCTGACCTCCCTGCACTCGAAGTGGATTTTCTGGAGCTACAGAAACCCAATTGGCCCGAGATTTCCAGCAATGTATAATAGTCCATACTTTGCCCGAGATTTGATGGCCCAAACTGGCGTTCTAAATCAGCTCAAAACTGCCCGGCGTTAAACGCCGGAACTGGCACAATAATGGGAGTTAAACGCCCAAACTGGCACAAAAGCTGGAGTTTAACTCCAAGAAAAGTCTCTACACATGAAAGCTTCAATGCTCAGACCAAGCACACACCAAGTGGGCCCGGAAGTGGATTTTTATGTAATTTACTCATTTCTATAAACCCTAGGCTACTAGTTCTCTACAAATAGGACCTTTTACTATTGTATTTTCATCTTGGTTCTTCTGGTTCCCTCTCTGGGGCCGAAGCCAATGATCACCATTATCACTTATGTATTTTCAACGGTGGAGTTTCTACACACCATAGATTAAGGTGTGGAGCTCTGCTGTACCTCAAGTATTAATGCAATTACTATTGTTCTTCTA
>NC_029780.3:49960038-49965173 GCF_000817695.3 Arachis duranensis
TTATCAAAGATAAATGGCGTGTCAGCAGCTAGCAGGTTGCTCAGAGGTTTGGCGATTTTTGAAAAATCCTTTATAAACCTCCTATAGAATACTGCATGCCCCAGAAAGCTTCTGATTGCCTTAACATTGGCAGGTGGTGGTAATTTTTCAATTACCTCTACCTTAGTTTGATCCACCTCTATTCCCTTGTTTGAGATTTTGTGCCCAAGGACAATTCCTTCAGTCACCATAAAGTGACATTTTTCCCAGTTAAAAACCAGGTTAGTCTCTTGGCATCTCTTTAGAACAAGTGCTAGATGGACAAGACAGGAGTTGAGTGAGTCTCCAAATACTGAAAAGTCATCCATGAAGACTTCCAGGAATGTTTCCACCGTATCAGAGAAAATTGAGAGCATGCACCTCTGAAAGGTTGCAGGTGCATTGCAGCTCACCCAGGGGCTGTCAGAAATAGGATAAATAATCTCAGCCTCTAGTAATTTAGTGACTTCCTTCTGCACCGCTTCCTTCATGGCTGGATTCAGCCGCCTTTGTGGTTGGACCACTGGTTTGGCGTCACCCTCCAATAGGATCTTGTGCATGCATCTGGCTGGGCTAATGCCCTTAAGATCACTGATGGACCACCCAAGAGCTGTCTTGTGTGTCCTTAGCACTTGAATTAGTGCTTCCTCTTCCTGTGACTCTAAGGTAGAGCTTATGATTACAGGGAAGGTATCACCTTCTCCCAGAAATGCATATTTCAGGGATGGTGGTAATGGTTTGAGCTCGGGTTTTGTAGGCTTCTCCTCTTCCTGAGGGATTTTCAGAGGTTCTATTATTTTCAATGATTCCTCCAGATCAGGCTTAACATCTTTAAAGATGTCTTCTAGCTCTGATTCAGGACTCTCAGCCATATTGACCTCTCTTACCAGAGAGTCAATAATATAACACTCATGCAGTCATTTGGGGTGTCTGGATGTTGCATGGCTTTGACAACATTCAACTTGAACTCCTCCTAATTGACTCTCAAGGTTACTTCCCCTTTTTGGACGTCAATGAGGGTTCGGCCAGCTGCTAGGAAAGGTCTTCCTAGAATGAGAGTTGCACTCTTGTGTTCCTCCATTTCCAGCACCACAAAGTCAGTAGGAAAGGCAAATGGCCCAACCTTGACAATCATGTCTTCAATCACGCCTTATGGGTATTTAATGGAGCCATCAGCAAGTTGAAGACATATCCTGGTTGGTTTGATTTCTTCAGTCAAACCAAGCTTCCTGATAGTAGATGCAGGTATTAGGTTGATACTTGCCCCAAGGTCACATAAAGCTTGCTTGGTGCAATTACCCTCTAATGTGCATGGTATCATAAAGCTCCCGGGATCCTTAAGCATCTCAGGTAAGCTTTTCAGAATGACTGCACTGCATTCTTCAGTGAGGTAGACTTTTTCAGTTTCCCTCCAATCCTTCTTATGACTTAAGATCTCTTTCATGAACTTAGCATAAGAGGGTATTTGCTCAAGTGCTTCTGCAAACAGAATCTTTATTTCAAGAGTCCTGAGATAGTCTGCAAAGCGAGCAAATTGCTTATCCTGTTTCGCTTGGCGGAGTTTCTGAGGATAAGGCATTTTGGCTTTATATTCCTCAACCTTTGTTGCTGCAGGTTTATTACCTGTAGAGGTGGGTTGTGAAGCCTTTTTAGAAGGGTTGTTATCAGCACTTGTATGTGACTGATCTCCCACTGGCGTTTGAATGCCAGGGGTGGAAGCTGGAGAGGCGTTAGACGCCATCTCCTTATCTGTCACTGGCGTCTGAACGCCAGAATTATGCTTCCCTTGGGCGTTCAACGCCGGATTCATGCTTGTTTCTGGCGTTGAACGCCAGAAGTGAGCATGGTCTGGGCGTTCAGCGCCAGTCTTATTCCTCTCTGGGCTCTGATTGTCCTCAGAGGGATTTTGAGTAGCCATTTGTTCATTTCTTGGCTTCCTGCTGTTTTGAAGTGAGGTATTTAATGTTTTCCCACTTCTTAATTGAACTGCTTGGCATTCTTCTGCTATTTGTTTTGACAGCTGCCTTTCTGTTTGCTTTAATTATACTTCCATATTCCTGTTAGCCATTCTTGTTTCCTGTAGTATTTCCTTGAATTCGGCTAGCTGCTGAGTTAGAAAGTCTAATTGCTGATTGAATTCATTAGCCTAATCCACAGGACTGAGTTCAGCTGTTACTGTTTTAGCTTCTTCTTTCATGGAAGGTCCACTGCTTAGGTACATATGCTGATTTCTGGCAACTGTATCAATAAGCTCTTGAGCTTCTTCAATTGTTTTTCTCATATGTATAGATCCACCAGCTGAATGGTCTAGAGAAATCTGAGCCTTTTCTGTAAGCCCATAGTAGAAGATGTCTAATTGCATCCACTCTGAAAACATTTCAGAGGGGCATTTTCTTAGCATCTCTCTGTATCTCTCCCATGAATCATAAAGGAATTCATTATCTCCTTCTTTAAAGCCTTGGATGCTCAGCCTTAGCTGTGTCATCCATTTTGGAGGGAAATAGTGATTCAGGAATTTTTCTGACAGCTGTTTCCATGTTTTTATGCTGTTCTTAGGCTGGTTATTTAACCACCTCTTAGCTTGATCTTTTACAGCAAATGGAAACAGTAATAATCTGTAGACATCCTGATCTACTTCCTTATCATGTACTGTGTCAGCAATTTGTAAAAATTGTGCCAGAAACTCTGTAGGTTCTTCCTGTGGAAGACCGAAATACTGGCAGTTTTGCTGCACCATGATAATGAGATGAGGGTTCAACTCAAAGCTACTAACTCCAATGGAGGGTATACAGATACTACTCCCATATGAAGCAGTAGTGGGGTTAGCATATGACCCCAGAGTCCTCCTGGACTGTTCATTTCCACTTAGTTCCATGATGGAATAAAGGAGATGATATGTATGTTGATATTATTTATTTTATAAGAATTTATTTTATAAAATAAAATAAAAACGAAATAAATAAAAGAAATTGAAAATATTTTGAAATTGAAATTTGAATTTTTATATAAAATTTTCGAAAATGTAGTTTAAAATTAGTTAGGAAAGATATATTTTTGAATTTTGAATTTTATGATGAAAGAGAAACACACACAAAAGACACAAGACTTAAAATTTTTAGATCTAATGCTCCTTATTTTCAAAAATTTTGGAGGGAAAATACCAAGGAACACCAAACTTAAAAATTTTAAGATCAAAACACAAGAAAGACTCAAGAACACCTTGAAGATTCACAAGAACACCAAGAACAAAAGAAAGAACACTAAACTTAAAATTTTTAGAAAACCAAGACAAATTTTTGAAAATTAAAGAAAACTTAACAAGGAAACACCAAAACTTAGAGTTTGGCACAAGATTCAATCAAAGAAAAATTATTTTTGAAAAAGATTTCAAAGAAGATACCCAATTATCAAGAACAACTACTAATGCTCCAGCCAATTGGGCAGTAACTTCAGTGTTGATTTTAAAGATGTATTATATTTATGGATACAAGTAAAGATTTTTTTTGAAAGTTAATGTTTTGAAAAAGCACAAGAAAAACAAGAAGGGACATATAACAAGAAAAACTTAAGATTAAACAAGAAAATAAACAAGAACAACTTAATGATCAATGAAGAACAAAGAACACAAAATCGAAAATTTAAGGAAAATATAAAATATGCAATGGACACCAAACTTAGAACAAGACACTAAACTCACGGAAAACTAACAATTAATTAAGAAAAAAAATATTTTTTTTTTGAAAAGAAATTTTTCAAAAGAAACTATCCTATCAGGATTTAATGACTCTATAACAATAAAAATAAATTGTTCCTAATCTAAGAAATAAAATAAACCTTTAGTTGTTCAAACTCGAATAATCCAAAAACTTGGTGCACGAATTTGCAATCCGTACAACTAACCAGCAAGTGCACTGGGTCGTCCAAGTAATACCTTACATGAGTAAGGGTCGATCCCACGGAGATTATTGGTTTGAAGCAAGCTATATTTATTTTATTGATCTTAGTCAGGATGTCAATAAGGTTATTTAGATTTAATTGTAAGAAGTAAAAGTACTTGGAATAAGTAATTGTTACTTTATTAATGAAGAATATGTTGGGGTTTTGGAGATGCTTTGTCCTCTGAACTTCAACTCTTCCTTGAAATCCTTTTCCACACGCAAGGCTCCTTCCATGGCAAGCTGTATGTAGGGTGTCGCCATTGTCAGTGGCTACCTCCCATCCTCTCAGTGAAAATGGTCCAGATGCTCTGTCACAGCACGGCTAATCAGCTGTTGGTTCTCGATCATGTTGGAATAGGGTCCATTGATCCTTTTGCATTTGTCATCACGTCCAGCAATCGCGAGTTTGAAGCTCATCACAGCCATTAAATCCTTGAATCCTACTCGGAATACCACAGACAAGGTTTAGACTTTCTGGATCCTCAAGAGTGGCCGCCATCAGTTCTAGCTTATACCACGAAGATTCTGATTAAGGAAGCTAAGAGATACTCATTCAATCTGATGTAGAACGGAGGTGTTTGTCAAGCACACGTTCATGGATTGAGGAAGGTGATGAGTGTCACGGATCATCACCTTCATGTTTAAGCGCGAATGAACATCTTAGATAGGAACAAGCGTGTTTAAATGGAAAACAAAGGTAATTGTATTAATTCATCGAGACACTGCAGAGCTCCTCACCCCCAACAATGGAGTTTAGAGACTCATGCTGTCAAAAAGTATGTAATTCAGATCTGAAAATGTCATGAGGTACAAGATAAGTCTCTAAAAGTTGTTTAAATAGTAAACTAGTAACCTAGGTTTACAGAAAATGAGTAAACTAAGATAATTGGTGCAGAAATCCACTTCTGGGGCCGACTTGGTGTGTGCTGGGGCTGAGACTAAAGCTTCTCACGTGCTTGGGCTATTTCTGGAGTTGAACACCAGGTTGTAACGTGTTTTGGGCACTGAACTCCAACTTGTAACCTGTTTCTGGCGCTGGACACCAGACAGCAGCATAAAACTGGCGTTGAACGCCAATTTACGTCGTTTATCTTCGCGCAAAGTATGAACTATTATATATTGCTGGAAAGCCCTGGATGTCTACTTTCCAAAGCCGTTGAGAGCGCGTCAATTGGGCTC